>NW_018020810.1:91288-96083 GCF_002006095.1 Pseudomyrmex gracilis | reverse complement strand
CATATGCGCTAACGTGTCGATCGATATTGCGTATTTTTTTTTTTTTTTTTGTCGAATGCCGTTTTCTTTCATTCGCGAACCAGAAGGTACAGGGTATCGTCATTGGAAACATTACGGGGGGAAAAGCTTATCTCGCAATGGATGCGCGATGGTTAGGCGGCAAAGCGCGCGCGTTCGATTCCGCGAAACGACCTGTTCCCAACAAAAAAAACCCCACGGCCACGACTTGAATAACTCGTATTCTTATAACGCGCGCGCGCGCGCGTTTATTCGCGATATCACGTGTGCTCGTATGTCGCGAAACGACTTTTGCCCGGCGCGATCGCGCGATCGACGCGGAACTGAAAAAACGAGACGCGGCGGTTCTTTTATGTGCGCCGCGCGCACCCAATGCAACTTCGTAAAAACCGAAACGACCGCGTTGTCGAGTTTTTTCTTTTTTTTTTTTTTTTTTTTTTACGATTCTCTCATGTTTTTGCGTTCTTGATAACTCGCCTCGCGTCACACTCGACTTTTAAACTAGTACTTCTTCGCGAGAGATCGTTTACACGCGGCGGCAGTAAACAGCCGTATATCCAATTAGTCGCCGCTCAATTACGTCACATCTCAGTTATTATGCATTTTAAGAGAGAGAGAGAGAGAGAGAGAGTGAGAGAGACGCACACACAGATTACATTTAAATACTACAAAATCTCAAGGACATTTAACCTTCTTAACTGCTCATAACTTTCGCATTATTCGCGTAATCCCCGCATAACGGACAGGAATAAGGTAAATTAGCACTTTGCCCTTTGCATACTTGGTTCTCAGCGCCTTCATTAACTACGAGAGAAATCGCGAGTATAATTACTTCGGTGAAGAACTTTCTCGGTTAAGGGCAAAGCAAGCAATTTTTTTTCTCTCTCTCTCTCTCTCGTTTTTACACTGTCACAAAATGTCAGTTTTGTTATATTTACTTTTTCTATTGAGATTCTAAAAAAGTCGAATTCTTGAATAAAAGAATTTTCTTTCCTTGTTGTTTGAAGTTTCTTAAATTTCTTTCCGCGCAAGTTTGCGCGCGTGTGTGTGTAGAATTACATTTTTAGGACATTCAACATTTTTAGCTTTGAAAAAAAAACTAAAAAAAATCCCAAGTATTCTAAACTCTAACACAGTTTTACTCGAATTCCAACTCTGTTAATTAAACAAGTCAAATTATGTTTTAATTAGATCACGCCTCGTGTACATACGCGCGTCGGACGTTGCCTTTGTAGAGATTGCCTTGATGCGAAGGAGTGGTAGAGTAGTTCACTAGCCGAACATTTTACACGTGGATGCACAAAGACGCTCCGGAGATAACATAATATCTATTCTCATGTACGAAACCGTATCACCAGATGCGCATAAACATGTGCGCGTCTATACGTACACGTTTAGTGTATTGCACACATTCTCCCTCTCTCTCTCTCTCTCTCTCTTGTTTTCAAGGAAGCTAGAGACAGATTGTAACGTCTAGCGTTAATTTGCACAACGGCCTTTAACGGACTTAGAGCGCCATAATTTACAAAATATACGAGTAACAATAAATATTTCGGTATGCGCCGCAATTAAGCATGCAGGAATATGTAGTTCCTATCGTCGGGGGTTCGTGTTCGAGGCGTAACGACGTAATATTACTTTTGATTAACCGACTTCTTGCCCATCTGATGCGTCACGAAATCAGGTCGCGCGCACTAAAGTAAATTCGCTTCTCTCTCTCTCTCTCTCGTGTGTGTGTATGTGTGTATGTGTATGTGTGTCAGTATGTCTGCATTAATATGAGAAGAGTACGTCGTCTCAATTTTCTTATCCTCGCGTGTCGCTGCTGCAAAACGATTCGAAACTGTGTGTGTGTGTGTTTTTTAAAAAATGCATTACGTCGCACGTTTCGTTATACACAAAACTGTGGGATGTGCATATTTCGCGCCGCGCCCGTTTAAAAAACGCACGCGAGACCAAACCGCGCGAATTCTTTTCTCCGAGCGACCGGGAAATAATACGTTTATTCCCCTCGCGCGTTTGTCTCTTCGAATACAACCCACATGTGGTTGGGAAAAATGTTTTTCGGAAAAATTTTTAATATTGATATTTTAGCATCGCGACACGATACGTACGTCTCTCTCTCTCTCTCTCTGTTGCGCGCGCGCGCGCGCGATATTCGATGTCTCGTCTCGTAAGTTTATTATATCGCAAGAGATATATAATACAATCAAATATATTCGGACAAGTTGAAACAAAAGCGATGTAGACCGGAAACGGGGTATTTGGAGCAAAAGTTGCAGATGAACTAGTTCCTTGCTCTGGGAGTTTGCAGCTTTTCGAAATCAGGTCATTGAGAGGGGTAGTTCCCCGGTTATAAGGGTGAGATTTCCCGTGTTGTGTGCAACGAGGAAAACTCACCCCCGCGATATATATATATATATATATATATATATATATTCTTCTATAGATATATACGTGGAAAAACACAACGCAGCTATTCGTCTTGGTTGAAAATTCTACTTGTCTTCGACCGAAAGGTCACGCGACACGATGACACGTGCGCGTGTATATGTACTTACATACGCGCACGTAAGATCTGGGGGGGGGGGGTCTTGTCTGTGGCAACCCTCTATGTACGGCACGTCTGCAAAGCGAGACGTAGGACTCGCGCTTTCCGCGCGCGCACAAACAAACTTCGTGTTACGGTCCTTACTTAGGTCGCGCGATGTAGCCGCGACGACCTCGAAGATCTTTTTGCGGATCTCCGTGCGATTGTGTAAGGATGCGTGCGCGGTTTTTTTTATTGTTTCCATCTCTTTCTATATTTCGCGCGCGAAATAGAAAGACCGCGCGTTCGTTTTATTTTGCAACAGGGTGTTCTTCTCCCGCGCCAACAATGGGCAGCACAGGCAGAGTTTTCACTCCAGAGGGCGAGGCGGAGAAGACGGCGAGAGACGAGAGAAGTCAGGCCGACGAGATGGCAAGCGCAAAAAGGTAGGTAGGTAGGGTAGGGTAGGGTAGAGCAGTCGAGTCTACGCCGAGGTGGATTCTGGTGCTTGTGAAATAGTCGCTAATGCTTATCGATCCTGGCCTCCGCGCCGCTCTGTCTTCTTCCCGTCACGTCTTCTCCCCCTTCTCGCATTAGTCGTTTTTCAGAGCGCGCGCGCTCGTTCATCTTTTTCTATTCCGCGTGCATGCGAAGCGATGAAAAGCAAGAAAGAGAATGCGGAAAGAGAAAAGAGAGACCGGACCGGTCCTCTGTTTTCTCTCTCTCTCTCTCTCTCTCTTTCTTTCTCTCTGTGTGTGCGCGTGTGTCTGCGTCTCTTCTGTTTCTGTTCTTTCGAATAGATCTCGTTGCAATTTAATGTTCTTTCGCAAAATATTTATCACATTAGTCTATTAGATGTAAAGTACATGTTTCTCTTCCCTCTCAGGTTTTTGATTGATTTATTTTTTTCGCAATATTTTAAAATTAGTTAGGAGGATATCCGGGGTCTCTCACATGTGAGATGCAAATCCAGCATCTCGTATGAATTTAAGAATTGAGAGATTTCAATTCAAAAAATACTCGCTTGTAAAAATTTACAAGTTGAATTCGTTACACGTGTATATATATTAGATCTACCGGAAAGTTCTGTCAAACAAAATACAAATTTTTCTTAATTTTTCAAAAATGGGATATACAAATTGCCCTCACGCTGGCAAGAAATTATTAATAATAATGGCAATTATATTATTTAATCAAGTTTATTGACGGTAAGAAAAATTTCTATTTTGTTTTATTCCAAAAACGGACAGAACTTTCCGGTAGACCTAATATATATATATATACACGTACAGTTTCCGCTCAACATCCTGGAAACGGCTCGTAAGGCCTTGTATTATTTCTTGGTTTTAATTTCAACGAGCCTTAAGTCATAATTGTTTTGATTGATTTATTGATATCGACTGATTGGTTGGGAGAAAACAAACCAACGTTCGCGTTAGCGGAAGAAACGCGCGCGTGCGAGCAAAAAAGCAAAAAAAAAGCGCTAAACAATAAAAAAATGCAAGGTAAAAAACATCTTTCACCACCGCATTCGAATTTCGCTCCTATCGTTTCTTCCGCCAGATCGGAGAAATTTGTTGCGGTTGAATCAATGTCGAGTGCATCGGCGCTTCAGTGAGAAATCTGATATGCAAATATCCGCGCCATTATCCGATAAACGTAAGATATTCCGCGGTAATGATGCAATATACAAGCCGTATGATCGATGTCTCGAGTTATTTATGAGAGAGTCGATCGGGAGTCGATTGCGCCAAGAGCCGCGCTGTTAATAAACATAGTATTTAAACGCAATATCTCTTAAAGAAACGACCGCTTTCTTTGCTTTAAACACACACGTTTTTGTCGTGTTCTCTCTCGTCGTCTTCCTTCGGAAGAAGAATCGTCCTTCTTTTCTTCCGTCTCGGGGTTTTGCAAAGTACATCTGGAAAAACTCAAGTGTTTTCGTTTGTATAATTCGACAAGTTGTGTTAGTTGCGAAATCGATGTCTCGAACACAGCGCAAACACAAAATGCCTTTTCATCGTTCGTGTTTACGTTTGAAAGACGTACCGCGTCACAAGCCGAAGGAACTTTGAAGTGCCGTCAGCCGCAAGAGATTATTCAATAACATCGAATACAGGATGGATCTGCGTCTAACGCAAAACAAAAATTGAAGATAAGAAGAGAGCCGCGCACACACAGACACGGCGGCGCACGATGCAATTTGCATATCTTTTGCAATCTCGTACGAGAGAGAGAGAGAGAGAG
>NW_018020810.1:70760-90473 GCF_002006095.1 Pseudomyrmex gracilis | reverse complement strand
TTTTTTTTTTTTTTTCATATGAATGCAAATTTATAACATTCAGTCTTTTATATATACACACGTGTATATATATACGTAAGTTCTCGCAATACATAACTGGACACACTCTGTTGCGTGTATTACGTAGACGGTAACCTTTTGACACATAAGATCACACGCAAAGATATTTTTAGCAGCTATGATATTTAGATTTATAGTCTCTTTGTGTTAACCCGTTGATTTTTATTTATAGCTTTGTGCGCGGTGTGCCACATGACGTTTTGCAAGACTTTTGCCTCGTATGAAGAATAAAACTTTGCTTTTTCTTTAACGGTTGTTTCCACTTTCAGGTAAACACTATCGGGTAATTTATCTAATCTGGTTAGAACTCTGATTTGCGCGTTGTTCTACACGTGTCGGTAAAATTTATATATTCCAGTGAAATGAAACCGGAAAAGATAAATTTTACACGGCGCACTCTCGGTACCGTGTAAGTCTTATCTAACAGATAAATATGTAGAAATAAAAAACGGTGGGGAAGATGCGCTTCAAGTCAAGTTCTTATCCTCTACAGATAATAACCTGTCGAGTAAGCGGAGATTTGTCGAAAGGTGGAACAACCGGCTACTCCAAGTAATGTAGTCAATGTTTCGCGTACACGCGTGTTGTTCGAACATGTAAAAACACTCACAACACAGTTTACCGACAATAGTTATTTATATATTTACACATACATTTATACAAGTATATTTTTCTATATTATTTATATTTAGATTTGTATACGTTGAGATTATAGTTGTCTTTTTTTTTTTTTTTTCATTTTCTCCTCGGAGAGATTAAGAAATTTAATATTAAATAAAATTCTTCGCCAAAACGTATTGATGTGCGAAATCCGCAGTCCGCGCATAAAATAACCCAACAGCCGAAAAACCCGATGCGTTTTACAAGCGACGCAGCCGGTGAAGTTTATTTCTGCAGAGAGCGCAATAGAATAGAAAATGGCAGAATGACGCTTTAAATTCCCCGGAGGCGGCACATCCTTCCGTAGAGAAACAGGTCGACAATAAAAATCCCACCATAGCAAATGTAAAACTCGGACAGCGAATCGTCAGAGAGCTGCTCTCGAAAAGAGCATAACCGTATTTCTCTTTTTCCCGCGTACATTTCGGTCTCTTAAAGGGAAATTTACGCTTTTCGTTCGCTTTTGACGATCATTTCAGACCGAATTATGCGCCGAGCAAATTTAGCGCAACGAACGAGTTTTCGTTCGGACGCATCGTTAGAAGCAAATTTACGCAATGCAAATATTCCGTTGCACTATAATGTAGATCTGTCGACATCATTTGCACATTTCGTATAATGAAGATATACGAGAGATAGATGATGATCATATGAAATCCACCGTTATTTACATGTAATCTGTGTGAGAGAAATAATTTTGTGTCAATAACGTATTCCGTAACATATTGCATAACGTATCTGCAAATTTATTATATGTCATACTATTTTATAGTCATATTATTTTTGCTTTTTTACTCTCTCTCTCTCTCTCTCTATATATATATATATATATATATATGTATATATGTATATTTCGTACTTCCGTAACAATATAACATCCATATATCGATAGTCGAGAAGCAGCGAGCAAATTGCAACCTGTATTTATATAAATATATTAGCTTTACATATAATATAGATATATTATTGTAGAGATAGATATAGATATATATATTAGTTGTGTTAGTATTGGTCTTAAATGTATATAAATAAGATAACGTACTTTTTGCTCAAAAAGAGCCAAAAAAAAACCAGTGTTGAAACTTGCGGCGACGCAAGTGAGAAGTATATGTGTTTTGGTAATAAATCTAATTTACACGCCAACAACCGCAGCCAGTTCTGTATGAGTTCGTTATATAACTGTTGTGTTATTAAATATTGTAAGTTAAAACTAACATTGCAAAATTTAGACAGTCACGAAATCCTTACGCTGGATGTTTTTTTGCGGAATATATATATATATATATATGTATTTATGGGACGGAAAGCCGCACTGAAAAAAGTTTTGATTATCAAATTTTGGTAATCTCAACGAAAATTTGGTTTCCAGAACACTTTGTTTGGTTTGATTTAATTTTTGTTATCCCAACAAAACTGTTTTTTTTTTTTTTTTTAGTGCGGAGATTCCTGGTTCGATTTCTGAGGTGTTTTTTTCGCAATATTTTAAAAGTAGATAGGGAGCAAACGGGGATTTCTTATGCACGTGATGCGAGTATAGTATCCTATATGAATTTAGGAATTGAAATTTCAATTAAAACTCACGTGTAAAAAATTTACACAAAAAGAAACATATATATATATATATATTTATTTTAATTGTTTATTCCCGCAACAAACGTCCAGCGTAAGGCTTCCATGACCCGTTTGAATTTCGCGTTGTTTAGTTTTAACTCTTAAGGAACCTAAACTCTTCATTAATTTTGTTGAAAGATTAATTATTGGAAGTATATAATATCTCTCACAAAAGTAGGTAAAATATTTCACCTGTCTCTCGTTCGCACAATTTCTATTTACTTACTTCATGCTAATTTTTTACACAATATCTATCCACAGAAATGTAGTTAGCGTGTCTGCGTTTGACGCGCGATAATCGCGCATTGCCCGTTGCGATTTCATTTTTTTCTAATAAATCTCGCGTTATATTCTGCCAAGAACAGCAAAATCCGCCGAGTCACTTTTAAAACAACCGGGAAAGAGTGATCAAAGTTTAATTTTCGTAGTTCGTTGAAATAACGCGCCAATTTTGAACGGATTCTACAAAACAGATGTACACAAACTCGTAACGTTCTCCGTATAACTTCAATAACGTCCATAAACTTTCTTTAAGTTTAATTGAAGCGAAATAAAAAAAAAAAAAAAAAAAAATACGCAACACTGTAATCGCATCTCCCTTATCATGTCCCCATTATGCAACAGCGCAAAATCCTGCAAACGAGATGCGGGAGAAGGAGCAATCGGGAAAAGAGGTGAAAGAAAAAAAAAAAAAAAGATAGTCAAAGGAAATCCTCTTAACGAGTCGGCATTCGCCCAGCTGGTCACGATAACGAGATGATTCTCGTAGAAGAACTTTGCTGCATTTTGGCGCAGGACCATGCCAGCCCATGTGAATACCTATAGAATGACCGAGGCAGCGGAAATTTCTTAATTTTTAACGTCTCTGCATGCGCGTTTCTACATATATGTATATATACACGGTGCCCGCTATATAAAAAGAAACTTTTTTGAGAACGTACATTTTTCAAAGAGACGAGATCGAAAACAGAAAATGATATAAAATGTAAATATATTCTTTGGAGAGGAGTTTTGAAAAATGTTTTCTGAAATTTGTTTTTTTTTTTTTTTTAAATCAATAGCGAGACGACGCGCGACGTCGTACGCGGATAACACGCGCGATAACACACGCGAGGGAGGTAACATGTACGGACAAGCGCAGTCGAGAATGATAGAGCGCACACAAAGAAGACAAATTAGTCGGTATCGCCTGAGGCGCCTAATTAACGCGCCACGTTACCGCCACGCTGTGGCGGCTTCCGCCATTTCTCTTCGTCTCTTTTGCCTGAAAACTGCGTCAGGATACCGGTACTCTTCCGGGACTACGAAAAGCTGAATCTCTTTAGCGTAGACGTGGAAGCGACGCCGGCGGAAGATGCGAAAATATAGGTAGTACTCCCGAAGTCAACGCGCGCAACTCTCAAAGTAACGCACACGGCCGAAACAAAGTAGCCGGCATTGTCGGGGAAAATTGCCTTTGCAATGTTCAGTAGTCTGCCCTTTCTCACGTAAGGGCGTAGTACATATACTCTTCCGTTCCCCTCCTCCTCCCCCCCGACTCTTCGGAGGGAATGAAAATACTCGCGCGCGGGCTCGTTTATTCCCCCGAGTTCTCTCGAGAATTGCTCGTCGAGGACGGAACGTTATCTGATGATGTTGACATTCAAGCGCGACGAAAGAAGCGTCCTCCAACGGGAGGGGTTCCGCACAAGGGTTTTTTTGTATGAGGACCACCGGTCACAAGGATTGTGTGCGGTACCAACGTCAAGGTTAATTATCTTTGTAGATTCTACAAGCGAAAGAAAAATCCTCCCAACTGCGTCGTTTGTTGAATGCAATTATTAATTTTTATTTTTCACTCACGACAGTACCGTTTTTTTTTTTTTAGTTTAAAAAAGTCATACGTTCAAAAAACGTTACAGTGTCGGAGACGAGAATCTCAATAAGAGACATTGCGTAGTTTTTTTTCTTTAAATATACATATATATATGTAAGAGGATGACTCGAAAACTTATCACGATTACTGTTTCGCTAATTCGCAATTTTCTCGATTTTTTTCATTTTAATTTTTTTTATTATTACATGACACTTCGAATTGGGGGTGTCAATTTTTTTGTTCTTCTCACGTGGAAACAGAGACAGATCGAGCCACATTGACCGCTTAAAGACCTCATTTTGAATTGATACACGCCTGACATCTGACACACCGCAGTTCAAACATGTTATTGCACATGTATTAGATACATACACAGTAAGTTATTTATACAGCAAACTATATTACCATCGAAAGAAAAGATTTCTTCGAACGTAAAATGAATATGTAGAGAAAAAATATATATGTACTAATCATCTTTTATGTGACAACATTGTAGAAATTGTAATAATGTGTACTTTAAATATGATATTATTATAATTCACTCGCAAAGTAATGTAATAGACCGCTTATATTCCCCGTTGAAATGACATTGGTTTAGTAATTGAAATGATTGATCTCAATTGATGCTTAATCGATCAGTTACATTAATTAGACATGGTGAAATTGATTCTATTTATTTCTTACAAAACTATATATACATATATGTTTAATGTCATTAGTTTTTATAAGAAATAAATAGGATATATATATATGTGTGTATGTATGTATGTATGTATATTAATTGACGATGAAAAACATTTTTAATATATATGAAGATCACAGAGGAGGAACTTGATAAATCACATTTTGTAATTTTAGAAGAGAGTGATTTTAAAGTTCGAAACGTATATGTATTTTTGTTACACGTTTTATAAAAATGTTTATCTTGAAATCTATCAAAAAGTTTTCTCTTTTTCGCTTTCGATAATTAAAATATTCCATTTTAACTATCAAATAACGTCAAAAACAAAAAATAAAAACAAATTGACTTATCAAGTTTTTCTCCTGTGATTCTTTCCCTTGGATAATTAAAATGCTCTATTTTAACTACCAAATAACATGAAAAACAAAACATAAAAAAAAATTGACTTTTAAAGGTCTTCCCCTGTGGTCTTTATGTATGTATATATATATATATATTTTTTTTATATAATATTTATATATAAATTTTTAATATACATATATATATTAAAAATGTTTTTCATCGTCAATTAATATGAGTCATACTTTATATTGTATTATACGTATTATATACATACTATAGTAATGTCACTGATCTCCGCCGCGCGGCCTTGGCGGGGTCACTGACCTCGGCCGCGCGGCCTTGGCGCGGTCACTGACCTCGGCCGCGCGGCCTTGGTGGGGGGGAGGTCACTGACCTCGGTCGCGNGACNNNGGNGGNGTCACTGACCTCGGCCGCGCGACCTTGGCGGGGTCACTGACCTCGGTCACGTAATTACGGTATATATATATATATATATGTGTGTGTGTATGTATGTGTATATTATATAGATATAGAATATTATCTGTAATATATGTATAATATTTTCTTTTTTACTCTTTTCTTTGTCACGTGACTTTAGTCATGTGTTGTTTTTCCATTCTTCTCTCTCTCTTTCATTTTTTGAGTTTAATTTTCATGCGTTATTTGTGACATCTCTCGTAGGTGTATTATATAGTTTATAAGATGTATATATTAGCTGTCATCGCGGTGACAGGTTATGTGTTCACTGATGCAACACATGAAAATGAAAATAATAATAGCGCGCGCGTAGCGCGCGCTTGTGTTGTGCTAAGTAAGAAAATAAATTTAAACTTATTTTATATAGACGGTGCATTGTTTCACATATCTGTATATACATATAATATAAAATTTTTTCTTTTTCTTCTACAAAATAGTTTATATTTATGTATATATATACACACACGCAACTGTTTAATAAATGCATCACGTATAGCGATATAATAATACGATATATACAACCTATATAAAAAACCTTATACGTACATATAATAAAGTGATATAACAAATGTCGAGTTATAACACTTTCAAAATCCATAAAATATATTATAAGTACACAACAAGGAATGTAAAATTCTAAAGTCTATACATTTACGCTATACATTCGAGATTCTTAGTGGTATATAATTATAAAATACAAACACACATCTGCATTGAACGCTTTTTCCATTCGGACAATTATATAAAATATCAATATTTAATATCAGTTTTTTTTTTTTTTTTTTTTATCAAAAATGGAGGAATTTTGTACATCTTTCTCTTCTCTAGCATATACTAATGATATCTGTGTATCACTAATCGTATTTGTTAGCAATTGTGCGAGTTTCAGATTGATTTCAAGAAGGAAAAGGACGGGGGGAGGGGGGGAGAGGGAGAAAGTGAAAAGAGTATTTGATAATATATTTGACAAACACACCCATTACATCTGCTAAAAAGTATGAAAAATTCCTATGCTATCCTCCGTTAGATCCACTTGCTACTTTTTCGGGTAAACATTTGGTAATCGTTGGTTCAATCAGTTTCCATACTTCAGCCAGCTATAAAACAAACAAATACACACATTTGTGTCAACAAATCTATGAAGATAAAAAAATTTCTGTGTGTATTTCAGAAATACAAATATTGAATTTTAAGCGGAAAAATAGCTTACCGAGATCTCTGGATTCGTTTGCAAAATCAATCGTGTTTATTACTTATTTTTAGTTAACAATAACCTGGTTTCGTTATGTGAATTAATAATACTTACTTCGGAATGTCCCTGAATTTGTACACTAACGAGACTCTGAAGTACGGTGGCGAGTACTTCTAAATGAGCGTGCACGAGCTGGGTCTCCATGTGTAAGCAAAGCAAGGAGAAGCAATTTCTCAGCTCGACGTTGGCGATTACCGACTCCTGGGAGACCATTTTGTTTTCGAGGTACTCGACGGTGTCAGCCTGCGAATGAAAATGAAAATCTCGCTCGTACTCCCGTTTTGAAACTGAGTAAGCGACACAGTTTGAATCGCGCGTTTTTTTTTTTTTTCAACAATGCGACACGAACTGATTGCGTAAGACCGCCGCAGGAAGTTACGCTCTTTTTGCGACGATGACTGTTCGGATTTCTATATTTATCTTTAAGTTGATGACGAATAATTATACAATTTGCGCAAACGCAATTTGCTCGTTAAAATTACGAGTTAAACACAATCTGCGTGGCGAAACAATAATCGTGCAGTTAATGAATGTCTTATACACGTACGTCAGTTCCGCGGATAACACCTTGCATCTGTCTCTTCTTAAGAGACAACATTGTGGATAGAGCGCGTTGATGATCGGCGCTTACGCCTCGCTCGTGTCTCTCGCACAACATTCTGTGAGCGATTAAAATATCGAGCAGAAGATTCAATCTCTCGCACACCATAGTCTCCTCTCTGACCGCTTGTTGAAGCGCTCTGGTTGACAACAAATTGAATTCTCTGAAACAGTTTTCCAACACCATTTATCTTATCTCATACCAATACTTCTATTCGCGGTTGGGCGGTGTAAAGATTTCAAGTATAGATTTGTTATCTAATTCTCTTTCTCAAGTAAACAAACAAAAAATGAAAACAACTTTTGTATTCGATTGCAACTGAAATCTCGAGCACGTTGTTTCGCAAAACACCTTTATTTAACCTCTTACTTTGAGATTGCGTGAAAGCCCTTCTTCATGTCTTGCCAGATGCTAGAACCGCCTGTGACCCAGGTACTCGTGCCATGCTGTTCCGCGGCCAAAGTGCTCAGCTGATTCCCGAGATCGGCCATGTCCATCGCGTAATTGTGCGATCTGAGCGCGAGACCGTCGGCAATGTGTTTCAAACGCGAGATCCCAACGAGTATAACGCGTATCTGATCGCGACTGTTCGCGAACTCGGTCAGCGTTTCGGGTGGCATCAGCTCCTTCGCTCGTGACGACAAATCCGACGTGGCGAACTCGTCGGGCACGCGTCTGAACACCTCGCGAATCTTATGCTGCGTCTCGTCACCGGTATACGTAAAAAAGAACTGCACGATCGGATCCTCGCTTACTACCGGATGACGAGCAATCAACGTGAGAAAGCGAAGAAGAGAACGGCGTCTTTCTTCGAGAAAATGCGAATCCGCTGTAAAAAAAAAAAAAAGGGATGTTTGAAATAAGCGAGAAGATAAGATTCTAAAGAAAATTATAATTCTGTTGTTCATATTTAACATTTAAAGTTGCGTTATATATATATATATATTTACCTCCCACAATCTTCTTCGGCGGTAACTTGGGTATCAATCTGTAAGGAAACCGGGCCAGGAGAAGATCGTACAGTGACACGAAGTCATTGTAACGTCTGAATACGACCGAATTGAACCTCTAAAAAATTCTTTGCGTAAATTTATTTATGCAATTTTTTTTATTCCTCGTAATTTAACTTCTATCTAACTGGCGCGTAATTAATTAAGAAATATCCGATATACCTAGTGTGATAAATTTACGTATTTTCTCTTTCATATTTGATCAATACCTTGCTGGTGACGTGATACTCCACATGCTTCAGGAAGATGCCTTTCTTCTCGGGAACGAGGTTAACCTCAATAGTATCGAGATTACAGATATCCGAGTACGTGTGATTCAGCTTGGCGGGATTGCCTCTGTGTAATCTCTGCGCTAGAAGCGTCACTTCCGACAGATCGCCCAAGACAGGAACCGGTAATTCTGCGAACGAATGATCCTTTTTTTGAGAACACACACATTTTCTGACCTAAATAGTAAAAGTTTTTTTTTTCTTCTTCTTCTTCCCAACAATTGTTCCCAAGACGTCGTAGTTGTAGAGTTTTCTTCTTTTTCTTCTTCTTCTTCTTCTATCTTAAACAAGCAAGCAAGCAAGAGATTTCGCGGTATTGTTATGTCGCGGGCAGCAAATAATCATCGTGTCGCGTCGACAACTCCGATGCTGAAAGAGCCTTGTGACCTCGTGATATACCTTGCTTGTGTATATAGCAATCCTTTATTACGTTCCCACAATCTCACCATTCACGACGACTCTCGGTGTGTTGTTGTCAAAAAAAAAAAAATCATCTTTTATTCCTCACATTTTCACCGTTGTGCAGCGAGAATATTGTTGCAGGAGAAGAGGACAATTTTTCAAACGGTAAAATCGCGAATCTAATTTTTTTCACGAAAATTAGAAAAATTTTTTGTAATTTGTTTTTTTTTTTTTTTTTTTGTTAAATAACATGCGTAAGAAATGTAGAAAACAATCTTGCGCGCGTGTGATTCTTCTCTTCTTTCTCTTCTAACAAGAACTTAACGTTTCCTTGCGTCAACTTGCGATAATACAAAACTTTCTACCGATAAGCAAACCGGTAATAAGTTTGCTGGTCAATGACTTTGGAAGTTAAAACGCCGGCAGGTTCTCGTCGCGCTGCCGAGACACACGTTTTAGGTGCTCATTTAAGCACATTTGTCGTCGACAATTAGATTTATTTATTACAAAACAAAACTTTCACAGAACGCTCACAATTGAAAATATCGGGGGAGATAAGTTTATCACGAATTATATAACTGACTAATTGTTACTCGATTATTTCCCTCATTTATTCACTTTGTTATCTCGCTTTTCTTTAATCGCCACTCTTTATTTCGTTTTCTCAACTAATAGTCACACGTTAAAAAATTTTCTAATATTTTTTAGAGCGCGCATTTTTTTCTAATTGTTTTTTTTCTCAGTCGCGTAACAGTTCGCGAATTAAAAATCAAAGAGTAAATTTATCGAATTAAAATCTCGACTGACCTTGCGATTCGGAGTTTTCCAGCAGTTTGTCGCTGGGTTGCTTTCCTTGTTGAGCGAAAGCAACGAGAGCGAGTCCTTTGTACAATCCGCTCCTCGTGAGATAACCCGTTTTGTTGTCCACCAACTTCCATATCTGCGAAATAACACAAAAGAAATCCGTTTTTTTTTTCAAGATTCAATACTCGCAACGCACACACTCTCTAATTATATTATTTCTAGGAACATTGCGCGCGCGCGCAATATCAGTTTGAAGATAATAAAAGTTTTTGTTCGATTTCCGCTCGTAAAATTTTTAAAGTTTATCGATCGAAAAACAAGCGGTTGCAAATTACGATCTTCGCAAAATCGCAACTGGCTACTTAGTGAGCGCTGGTTGCGGCAATGGGGAAAAAAAAAAAAAAGAAGTACATGACTCGAGAAAACGGGGCGGCGAAAATGCACACACACGCGCTGCCGCACCTCACACGGTGCAAAGTAACGCAACTGAAAAAAACAAACTTCTTTGTGAATAAAGATTCCAAAGATTAGGGTCATAAACGAAAGTAATCCACCTCTGTGATCTCGTTCCTTCTTCCCTTGTTCGTTCGAACAAAGATTAATTTAATTTTTTATAAACGCGCGCACGATGCGCGCGCTCTCGTTGAATTATCTAATTGAATTATTAATCTAATTACAGCTCTGAACCCCGGATGTATCTTCGCTTTGTAATTTCGAAGAGATGAAATTTTTTATCGTAAGAAAAAACAACAAATTACACGCTCTTTGTGAGAACACGTTGACATTTTGTGTCAATATAAATAAAGTTCCATTGCGATAGAGTAAAAAAACACGAGTGAAGACTAAATGGTTATAATAATCTCGCGGGGTGGTAAGAAAGCACGTGTATAACGAGAGAGAGAGAGATATATTGCGTGTGCTCGCGCGGTCACGCAACAATCTCTTATACGAGATAATTATGCGCAGGCAAACTGGAATCGAGCGGCAACTCATCATCATCTCTCATTTGCGTACAACCAAAGAGACACATATGCTGTAATCTCAAGATGCTCAAGCAAATACCTTACGATATGACGGCGAAACGCATTCGAAAAAAAAAAAAAAAAACGTGTTTCTGATATTATCGCGTATTTGTGATTATTATTTTTTTTTATATGATAAACATATGTTCCACATCACAGAAAGAAGAAACTTGTCGCGCATCGCGGACAAGTCACTTCGCGACAAATCGTCGCAAATTAAGAGACTGGAACAAAATTAATTTTTTTTTTTTTTTTCAACATTACGCAAACTTCCAAGAAAAAAAACAGAGCGAGAGAGAGATATGTTAATTGCGATAGTTTGAAAAGAGAAACAAAAACGTTTTTGTGTTCGTTTCGAAAACGACGATTTTTCGCGGGATATAAAAAAAAAAAAGATATCGCATACACATTGCGTATCAATGCGGAAGACGGCAATCAAACCGATTTCACCTAGCAGGAAGACGACCCGCGCGTGTGGCACCGCGTAAAATGTATGTTACGCGTGCGATTGTTGCGCTCGAACATGCCCCTCGAACGTGAGCGGAGATTGAGATTTTTTGCACAAGTATCTAACGCGTATGTCAGAGAGAACGTGTTATTTTTTGTTTTAATGTATAACAGGATTGTGTCTCTGTTTGTTTAAGCGAGAGTCCAATATATCAGTGCGGCCCTGCGCGCGCGCGCGCGCACTGAAGTTCTATTTTGATTATATTGTTAGTACAATAAAGAGAGAGAGATAGAGAGAGACACGGATCGTGATACGACGTGACATTTCTGAATGTCGCACAGTTTAGTCATTTTTCTATCGAAGATTTTTGCGCAACAAGTTCTTCACTCGCGATATAAATCTTCTCTCTCTCTCTCTTTCGAAGCTACCGAATATACACGATAAGAACTTTTAACACACAATAAGATTGATAACAAATTTGATTAGAAATCGAAATACGTCCGTTTCCATTTCGCGCAATATATATTTATTTTTTTTTTCCCACAATATTCATTTGATATCTCTCGCGCGATAACTCTTTCGAGACCCGGGAAGAAAGTTTGTGTAAGATCTGCAATTCTTTTTGCATTTTTAAGCGGACAGATAAGAGACAAGTCGACACTCGCCGACGAATGCGACTGGAACGTGTGTTTGTGTGTGACGTTGTTGCTGGAAAACAGACTGTGTATATATATGTGTGCGAGAAAGAGAGAGAGAGAGAGAGAGAGAGAGAGACTGGGTATGGTTGACCCTGCCACATAATCTTGCACTATTATGAAGGGGCGTCCGTGCGCGCTATCACCGGCAGGCGTGTTTAAAGTTGATAAAAAGCTTCACCGATATTACACACACACATATATATATATATATATATATATATGTATAGCAAACGGTACTTGAAGTGTTTGTATGGAAAAAAATATTACAACGTGTTGTATAATTGGCGCCGATAGTTTTTTTTTTTTTCCGCGGGACTGAATAAATTAATTCGCGCGCGCGAGCGGGATAAACATTTCGAGCTGCTGCGAATGTCGTCGAGAGAAAACGTGATCGTGGATATAAACGCGCAAACGTACTGACGCAACAAGTTGACGAGTTTGGAGAGACGATCGTTGAAAGATAAAATTGTATAAAAACAAACTCGCCGTAACAATCGCAAAAAAATGTTTGCGTGAGACAATATAAATAAGCTATATGTGTTAACGTGTCGGTGATTCTAAGAAAACCACATGATATATCTCCGCGTTAGTTTAAGCATTTAAAATGAAATTACCTTCGAGCCGCTCCGAAAATTTTCCACCGGACCATCGCGAAATATATGAAGAATAAATTATTCGCGCCAACACTTATTCGCTTCTAACGTCTTACGTTCTCGCGTAAAACACAAAGAAGGAATTTCTTGCCACAAGTGTGTGTGTGTGCGCGCGCGCGCGCGCGTGCACGTGGTTGTATAATTCCTTTAGAAAGATAGACTCTGTATTGGGAAAGGTCGTGCAGATAAGCTGAGAAATCCTGTGAGCACATTCCTTGCTCGCGTTTGAAACTCGCTATCTCGGATTTGCTTACTCGGCTATTGATTGATTGTGAACGTGACAATTTAAAATGCTTTCTTGATTTTTTGACCGTTTGTAATAACGTCACTCCCTACGTGTTAATTACATAAGTGTCACATATGGAATTTTCAGTTTATTGCATGGTGACGCTTAGAAAGTCACGTTATTTGTGGTCGCCAAGTGTTAAAAAAAAATATTCCTAAGTAAGGTAAAAATTTAAAACCGAAAGATCCCTTAACTAGGGAAACTATATGGAAGCTTCAAACTCTTTTAAACTGCTCTCCTCTAAAATTTGCGTTTTGGAGTTACGGGATTATACGTAGGGAGTGACGATAATATTCGCAACGCGCGAGAATACAGCGGGGGGGGGGGGGAAAGAACAAGCGACGAAGAAAAGCGAAGATTGAGAATATGTAGGTAGTACATAGTATATAAATATGAGAATGGGAATCTCGTCATACCTGGCTGACAACGGAACCGCTTAATTGCGACTTGACAAGAAGGGATTTGAACACCTCGAGCTTCACGTTCCCGCTGGTGGGCGAGCAGATCTTGTCGTAGACCTCTCTGTAGAAAGCCGGTATGGAGCCTGGGAGAGACATAAGGAAGAGAGAGAAAAAAAATGTATATATATATATAAGATATGGGGCTCTCTGTCTCTTGCGAGAGAACTCGCTCGCGACGACGTTTAACGTCGAGAGAGAGAGAGGCCTTCGAGAGAGCGGAGAGTGTCCGCTCGCTCTCTCTATATCCGCGACCGCGCTCTCGTTGGTCATGCGTCACGACACCAACTTGCGGAGAGCCACACTCCGTATCGGTCGCCGTTCCGCAACGAATAAACTTAGTTTTATTTTTTTGTTTTTCTTTTTTTTGTTAAAAAGAAGCAAGAGGTACGGTTGCGACACTTTCTGCGCGCGAGAACCCGCGAGATCTCGTTGCGACGCGTCCTCAGGACGTGTCGCAGCAACAAATACGGTGTTAACGTAAATAAAAAAAAAATAAAAAAAAACAATTCCTCAACTTCCTTTTAACAATTATGCTTCGACAACCCGCGACGCGACCTCGACTAGCGTCTGCCGAGGATTGACAGCTCAAAATCACGCTCAACATCCAAAGTGGTCGAGTGGTTTCTTGGATAACGGGATTGGGAGAGTCGCGATAACAAACAAAACACGCACGTTGTTACCGTTAATCACGTATCGAGTGGCTCTCTCGAGTGGTCGCGCATATGTGATTTATGTTCGCGGATATGTAGCGAAGATCAGCTGATTGTTGGACGAGGTGCGTTCGCGGGAGCATCCTTGACATCGTCTGAGATGAACAACAGTTGGGATCGCGATTCCTCGAGAACGACCTTCGTCGATCCGGAGGAGGCGGTTACAAAAGTAAACGAGAAAACGCGTTGAGCATGATCTGGCCTGTAATTTTTTACACGAGAACAATCGAACAAGAAAACCGGAAAGATAATCCGTAGAATAATAAATCGCGTAGTTTTTCCTTCGAACGTCGACGACGGTATTCGCGATCGTCGCGTCAACGAAAAGCGTCGTCGACGTTCTCCGGAACAACCGGACCTTGTCGCGGGCGGGAGACCCGGGGTTACGAGGGGGGCTTTACGCAGCATGCGGATTTATGTATCATTTACCGAACGACAGATCGGTCGACGCCATGTTGGATTATCCGTGGATCATTCGCCGTACGGTTAAACCGGCGGTGGAAAATATTGGACGACGGCCAATGGCCGACGACAGGCCGCAAGGTTCTAGAGGTTAGAGCCGACCGCGTTCCGGGGCGCGGGTTGTGTCAAAACGAACGAAGTTTAGCCGCGACACCGCGCACCCAGCTAGTGTCAATTACGTTTGCGACACGTCAAACGACACTATAGCGTGTGGTACAAAACAATCGCACGTCGCGCACCATCGCGGCACGGCGCAAGACTGACTCTGACAAGTAGACAACGAGACGAACGCGAAACAACCCGCCGACGGTCGAGCGCGGGTCGTCGAGCACGAGAGAATGTGTTCGAGAGATTTGAGAGAGAGCGTTGCTGTGCGGGGAAACGCGAAGATGTTCCGCGCGACCACAACGTCCCGGCGCGGAATTTGCACGAAGCAACATAGCCGACGGAAAACGTGGACGGCTCTCTGCGTATAAAAAATTTAAAGAGAAAAACTCTCAATTACATTTTTTCTCCTTAAAGTTTATATATATATATATATATTTCTTTGTCATTGATATAATAATAATAACAACACACATCGAGTTTGGGATAAATGCGCAGTTTTTTTTTATTTCTCTTCTCACGTTTTTCCAAAAACACACCACCTTTGATCAATTTTCTTCCAATTCTCCGAGCGGGAGGAACGGTCTCGGCGACGGTTTTTTTCTATCGCCAAATCTAAATTCACAAATCTCATTTCGCAATTCGTCGGACGTCGACTTGTCCAGAGACTCGATCAGTCGTATTTTCTGCGCTATTTCCTGCTGTATTATGGTTCGATACTTCTTTCCCATACCGAGACTCTCCATGTCGCGCAAGAAATCCATTCTTTCTCGTATCCCTTGTACCACTTGAAAACAACGGTGACGCGGTTACGCAACTTGCATTTTTATATCAATACACGAATAATAAAATTCTATATATATATTTAAAATTTTTAGCAACTCAGAAAACTTTTTTCTGTTTTTTTTCGAACGATTAATTTTCTCCAAAAACTGTTTTTTTTTTTTTTGGAGAAGATAGGTAACTTACGGTCGTTCAGAAGATCCGCGGTTTCGATCGGTTGCGGTTCTCGTCTAGGTCTGTGCAGAATCTTAGGACCGTGCGGAGTCGCCGGCATATCTTTCCCATAAGCCATCATACACGCCAAGTGACGTTTTTGTTTATCCTTGTCGACTGAGATTTGACGTAAAATACATATGTCAATAATTACGTATATCCTGTTTTTTTTTTTTTATATATACAGCTGCTAAATTATTATCGTTACATGTAATAGAAAAAATATGTAATAATTTTTACGTAAGGGCGTTGTTCTTCGGTACTGCTCTCTCTCGTAAGCACCGCTGCTTATTATCGTCTCTTGCGACCGTCTTCTCCAAGCACTGTTCGATTTAAGAAGGTGCTAGCGGAAAATTCTTTTTAACGAACTTTTTTAACGAAATTATTTTTTTTAACGAACTAACTTCTCTACCGTGTCTTTTTTTTTTTTTTTAACACGACGCTTACTCCATTGTCTTCGATTTTGTCGTCCTTTTTTCTCGTCCTCTCAACCGAAAGCGGCAAAGGCTCGCCGTTGTCCACGGCATTCTGGATTGTTTTTCTCTGTAACATTGTCAGCTTGGATTCCTCCATCAGCACTAAAAAATTGAACATTTTTTTGCGTTACGAAAACAAGTGAAACATCTTCCGAGAGTTATATATTTAAATATTATTCATTTACACACACACACACACACACATTAGAAATGAAACACTGTAGGTACTTGAGTGTCAGAGGGGTTATTTACTTACATTTGATAAGATTTCTGGTTTCTTCGCTGTATTTTGCTATCGGCGGATTGTGAAACGCGCCTACTCCCAAACCGACTCTCTGATACTTTCGATCCATATTGACGCCTCCCCCGGAAATTTGCTTAACAAAAAAACCGTGTATGTAATTATTGTGTTTTAATTACCGAATGCGAATGCTATATCGCGTTTAGTCGTGTAGCTTTGGCGACATCGTAACATCGATACACGCACGTCACGCGTTTCTATGACTACTTGAGAAGATGATTCGATTTGATCGAACCAACTTTCACATGTGTGTGAGAATTCAAAATATGTGACGGGGACCGTTGCTTAAAATTGAGTCCGCAATTCTGACAGTTTATAAAAAAAAAACTCTTTTCATCCGCACGTATCAAAATTCGAATGAATTTGCGCAAATCGTTAATTGAAAAAAAAAAAATAAAATAAATAAAAACTGTAATTGTGCATAAAAAATGTTTGAATTTTTTGAAATTTACAGAGACTTTGCTTGTTATTATTCTTAAGTAATGTAATACACGTACGTGTGCGCGCGCTTGAAGGATTAAATTACCAACTTAGAAACTTCTTCCAGGACGTAGTTAGTTTTTTTTTGAATTTCAACAAGTTACACATCGCGTATTAATCAACGTATATAAACAAATGATCAATCCTCCGGAGTAGATGTATTTTGAAGAGTGGAAGCGCGTGCGCGCCTGGTGGTTCACGCTCGTCTCTCGGTGTGGTTCGTATTCTCCTTCTAACGCAGCACTTTCCTCTTCGCGGCGTATATCCAACCACCCCCGAATCCCGTTTTCCAATCCTCGCAACCCCTCGAAACGCATTGTTTCTCGCGAATGTTTTTCTCTGCTCCGTAAACTACACTTTTCGAGAAACGAAAACGCGCCGCGTCGTGTGACGATTTCTCTCATCGAGGGTGTCGCGCGATATATAGATTCCACGTTTTGTTCTCGGGGGAGGTGCGGGGCTCAGGTGAAAGTTATTGATTTCCATCGCGGAACAGAGACGGTGGTATTCCGAGCGCGTTCGTTAGAGCACATTCGTGGGAGCGCACCTGCTTGCGGCAAAGGTAAAACGACAATTTATTTCACGCGTATATATAATTTGTCTTTCGTCTTATCTTCGTGATTGTTCGATCGCTACGGAGTGTCGGCGGTATAATAATGTGGAATATAAAGTTTCGTTAAGAGGAGTCGTCAAGATCAACTTATAATGGATCCAACACGCTCTGTGACTCTCTCTCTCTCTCTAGTGATATAGATTTTTGAAATATTTTGCTCAGAGTATAAATAATAAAATTGATAAAAATTTTTCAGAGAAGCTCTTGAATCCGTTTGATCTCAAACGCACAAGCCAAGATGAAGATCGGATTGTTGAAGAATTTCATGTACTATTTCAACCTGAGGCAGGGAACTATACTAATAGCTATATTCCAATTGGTAACAATATACACGTACATAAAAAATCTGACATCAGTCTCTCCGTAAGAGAGACTTGATCGTCGCAGTCCTTGAGCATTTTTTTCTTCAAAAAAAATTGTGTTGTTGCAGTTCTCATCGGGATTAAGTATGATATTTTTTATTATGGCGCTTATACACGGAATGAGAAATCTGGAAAAGGTGGTGAAGGACACCGAAGACGCTCTCGAGAGGGAGGCTTTGGAAGAGATATCGAATCACTTTCATGCAAACGCCAAGATAATGGACATGGCGCATCACAACGCAACCGGTCATTAAAAAAGAGATAATTTGCATATTGTTATGCGAGAAACATAGAGAAATCAACAAGAAACAAAACAAAAAATTTTTCATCGCGCTCCTCGTTACGTAATTTTTCCCGAAAAGACGCTTTTTATATTTGCAGAGATGGTATACGCGATGTATTGCGGCCTCGTCATCACGGTTATCCACTTCATCTCCACCATGTTACTTCTTTACGGAGCTCTAACGGTATCACGTCGTTGAAAATTGAAATATTGTCACATACGCTATATCTGATTTTTTTTCTACATATACATATATATATATATGTGTATATTATTTTTTTGTTTTTAGAATAATCGTCACTTTATGGCACCTTGGATGATGGTCAAGATTACTATTATAGCGGCCCTGGCGATCTCCTTGTTCCTAGTAGAAGAAGACTGTCCTTTCCTCGCTATTTTAGGTGGAAGAGCGGGCATTTGCGAACGTACGTAAATTTATATATATATATATATTTGAAATAAAAAAAAATCCCCATCCGCGTTGCGTAAATTATCTAGGTAGATTTTTTTTTGTTTTTTGCTAAAAGAAATCCGTATGGTGTTTTCAGGTTTGATCGCCTTCTTTTTAATAATCACGAGCTTTTACATTTGGTTCGTGGTGTACAGTACTTATAAGAGTCTCGAGACGAAGAAAGGACTCATGCATGAGATGCACAGTGTAAAAAAAAAGTACGCGGTATCGGTGCCGCTGGAGGTGCCAAAGGAAATTCAGATCTCGGCGAACAAAGCTTACGAACTTTAAAAATATTGTGAAAATAATAACAAAAGATAGCAAAAAAAAGCGGGGGAAAATAATCTGCTCGTTTAATGAGGGGTCAGGATAAGAGAGAGATTTTACATGTAAAAACGCTAAAGTTTTTTTTAAATAAAATCTCGCCCCTCATCGCGCACAGATAAAATCTTGAGAACGAGAGATTCGCGCGCTTTCGAAACGAGTCTCTCTGGACTCGAAAAAAAAAAAAAAACCAAAGAGAGCATCACACAAAAACTAACACGTGCAATAAAAAATAATATATATTCGTTGTTTCGAAAAAGAAAAAAATCAAAAAGCAAACGGAAACTTTCATATACCCGGACAGTACGTGAAGATAGAAACGTGAAGAAGATCTTATTTTACAAAGAATTCTAGGGGAGAGATAAACTCAAGAAGCAAAGTTACAAGAAAGCAAAGTTCTCACGAGGTTGAACATGTTTTTCTATCGTCCCATATCTGTTTTTTAAAAGTTGCGCTCCTCCCTTTAGTCCTGCGTTTTACGAAACGCAGCCTAAAATCCGACGTATATAGATAATCTTTGTTATATTTTACGTCACTGATAAAAAAAAAAAAAAAAA
>NW_018020810.1:67103-70540 GCF_002006095.1 Pseudomyrmex gracilis | reverse complement strand
AAAAAAAAAAAAAAAAAAAATTAATCTAATAAAGAGAAATTGTGCGACAGGACTCCGAGAGTCGTGGCATAATTGGATTTTATTTGATACTTGAACCCAACTTTTTCTTTGCGAAATTACAACCTTGTTGTTACTTGCGACAATATCATCGTGTGTGAAACTCACACTTCTTGCGTGTATGTGTGTTATATGTATATCATAAATATATATGTGAAAAAACATATAATATGTAAAAAAAATTATAGAGAATATAGTACAATACACATACATATATACATATGTATGTACGTATATATATATAATATATATGTATGTATGTATATAACGTATAATACACATGAGACATGATTAGGCTGTAAACAAAGATAACATTTATCAAATCGCCAACAAATGCACTTACATGATAACTATCCGCGTAAAATCTTATCGAAGAGTAGAAGTGTGTGTGTGTATCGTTTTTACAGCAAATTTTATGTTTATATATATATATATATATAATGAAAGACCACTTGATGATAGTTTTATGAAAAACATTTTTGAGTTATGAAAAAACCGTAATCGTAAATAGGACTACACACAATTGCGTTGCACAAGCTTTTATCGCAAAGCTGTAAAAAATAAAAAAAATGATTAGTGTTGTTTTCTGCCACAATAATAATAATATTTATGATTAACGTTTGCTTCGGCTAATCGCAGCGAGAGATTTTTTATCTAAAATGTAAGAAAAACTGTATCGGTTCAACAAATAACTGCGGCGGGCGTCCCACATATCTGGGATGTTCCTTCCGTTTGTTATATTTAAAATCCTGCACTTTTCTCTATTTTAACATTTAGGCGTGAGAGCCTAAAAAAGCCTCGTGTAACAAGATTGAGACACACAATCAATCTCAATAATATTAACACATTTAAACGACATCTTGTCAATATTATCTTTTCTGTAAGTTTTTTTTTGTTTTTTTTTGTTTTTTGCTTCTTTTGTTTTCGAGAAACTTGCATAATACATTAAACGTTCGGTGTCACCAACAATTAATAGAACTCTTCATTTGGTCCTCTATCGCGTATATATCGTCCGAGCATGGACATTAAATTTTGTATATGAACATTTCGCACGTGTCGTGTGAAGTCTTCGCTACAACACGATGTACCGCGTATTTTTGCTTATCATCCCCGATATAAATGATAACAACGAAGGAACCCGAAAGTCGATTTTTGCCCCCGCGCAGTTAGGGGAGTTCTTCCAGTCACACTTTGTCGTCGGTCAGTTCAAGAAACTGCGCGTAAAAGTCCCTGGTGCATTCACCTTTGTTGTTGAATACGAACTTGTAATAACTACCATCCGCGCATATCACTGCACAAAAAAATTGCAAACATGCACAAAAAATTGTTACGCGAGATATTTTGTACTTTATATACGTGTATAATACTGCCTTACCTATAATGCTGTTGTTATCTTGACCAAACGCGCACATGCACTGGGGACCACCTGGCACTTCAAATTTGCAAAAGCTCCAACTCGAACTAAAGTACTTTGGCAGGAACGTGGCGGAAGCTAAACTAGATTGGCGATTTAGTTTTTGATCTTCAACAGCAAATACATGTACAGTTCCGTGATCGCTTGCAACGCACAGCCACGTGGAATCGTGATTAAAATTTATACTGCAGTAAAACAAACAAAAAAAAAGTATACGTCAGTATGTCACGTAATATATATATAAATTTTTGTCGCATCTTATTATCGCGCGCTTACCAATAGATATTTGCGTGATTTGCTCCTCTTCTTAGTTCGTTGATCATATTACCGCTTTGTGTGTCAAATACTCTAATTAGAGTGCCTTTTTCCGAGGCGGTGGCTAATCTGGTGCCCTGTAGGTTTAAAGCTATGCAAGATAAAGGTGTTTCGTGAGCTTCTATGTTTAAAGGTTGCTTCTCTGTATTAGCCAAATCTATAACTGAAATATATATACCACAATTCCGATGTTACATGACACCATTTTATGCAAATCACAAATAAAATTATATTATAAATTCTCTGGTTCTCTCGATTTGTGTACAACAAATCTTCGTTTTTACCTTGAACGTGACCATTTTTACGTCCAGGAAAAGCAAGCAAGCAGTTGTTGCTATTTGGACACAAAACGCACAATCCTCGCGGATTGGGATTAGTCTCAAACACGTGCAATTGTTGCGGACTTTGCGTAAACGTGTAAACTTTTATTACACCTTCCAATATAACCACTATTCTGTCCCTTCGCAATTTCACTCCTTTTACAGGAGCATTAAATTCTAAGGTAATTGCCGGTAATTTCTTTATGTCATCCCATATCATAACTGCAATTATACACATACCATGTATTTAATTTATCTCTTTGTACTTTCCATCTGTTGACAATTGTTTGACATCATGGAATACAAACAGAAAACTAACCTTTATTTGTTGGATATATTGGTTTTGATCCGCCGCCAACCAATGCTAAATAATTACATCTGAAAAGCATTTCTACATAACCCAGACCTCCATCGCTGAAATCGTGTCTCTCCTTTTCCTTCAGCGGATCGCAATTGTAAACTCTGAATCCATTTTCCATGCCGCAAGCGAAACATCCTGCGAATAGAGAAATTATTACATCTCTTTTATCTTTTTGTCTATATCTTATTCACATATATTCACAGTAATAATATCCCATCAGAGACAAATTTCTTTCTGAATCTCTCCAGATGTGTTTTTATCACATGTTCTTTCCAAAGAAATAAAACAAACCAAAAATTGATATTATTTATTATTAAGAAGAAATTATTATTTAAGACAATTATTAAGGAGATCAGAGAGATGTAATAAAACTTCTTGACAAAAATCCATTACAAACTGTGTGAAAATGTAGTTGTGAGCAACTAAGAGAGTACACACGATCCACGCTGTGTTAGTTGCTCCAAACTGGCAAA
Source organism: Pseudomyrmex gracilis (assembly GCF_002006095.1). Taxonomy (NCBI): domain Eukaryota; kingdom Metazoa; phylum Arthropoda; class Insecta; order Hymenoptera; family Formicidae; genus Pseudomyrmex; species Pseudomyrmex gracilis. The sequence continues at coordinate 67,600 of NW_018020810.1, read as the reverse complement.
CTTAAGATTGAACGAGCGTTCAAAGAACAACAAGATTTTAAAAGTGATTTGACGTTACAGCGGTTAGCGAGCCGTCGATGGGGTTAACGCGTGGAAGATACCGCGCCTAACACAATTCGCGAAAGTGAATTATTCCCGATCGCAATGAACAATGTTTCAGCGATAAATCTGTTAGCGCGCGCTAATTGGAAACGTTGCCAAATATCTTGTTGCGTCGGCATCCGCGATCGACCACGTAAACAAAAAATAGCAGCGTACAGAGAGAGTCAGGTTAGACGCGAAAGAGGATTCGAGATGATGCGGTTCTCGGGACGAAACGCGTGCTGTCAAAAAAACCCCCCCAAAAAAAAAAAAAAAAAAAAAAAAAAAAAAAAAAAAAAAACAGGTGCAAGGAACAACGACTACCTTGATCCTGATTGAAACCGGCGTAGATCAAGCCATTGCCGTGCGGATTACCCGCCGTGAGGTTCATCATCGAATCACTGTATCGGAGAAAA
>NW_018020810.1:65384-67087 GCF_002006095.1 Pseudomyrmex gracilis | reverse complement strand
AGGTTAGACGCGAAAGAGGATTCGAGATGATGCGTTTCTCGTGTTTAATCGCGTGAAGTCAAAATAATTCCCACAAAAAAAAAAAAAAAAAAAAAAAAAAAAAAAAAAAAAAAACAGGTGCGGGGCACCGCGCGTACCTTGATCCTGATTGAAACCGGCGTAGATCAAGCCATTGCCGTGCGGATTACCCGCCGTGAGGTTCATCATCGAATCACTGTATCGGAGAAAACATCCGGGAACCGAGATATCTCACGCGCACAAAAGTCTTCAGATAATTCGGTCACACATCCTCGCCTGCCTCGCCGGCAACTCTCCTCAACTCAAGTCGCGCGATAGGCATACGTATATACGTGCGTATACGAATATACATGTGTGCGCCTATACCAAACGTGTATATATATATATATATGTATGTAATATACGTGACATGAATGTAGCCGGAGGTCTCTCCGGTTTCTCACGCGTGCCAACCGAACTACGGTTTTTAAACAGCTGATACGCACGGCTGCCAACGTGAAGGCACAAAGCGGCACCATCAAGTGTGCAACATGGCCGCGGCCTGGAGTCCGTGTGACGTTTGTTGAGTTGTTCGTAGGAAAGTCAGTAAAAAAAAAAAACAAAAAAAAACTACAAGCGGAAGGAGTCGATCAGAGAAGATGGATTGTTTCCACATGAGCGTTTTGATGAGAAGAACCGTGCACACTTGCCGCGCGCTGATGAAGGAGACACCGCGTAACTTGAAGGGAAAGAAACACAGTTCGCAGTTGTGGTTAAAGAGACAGTTGAGCGATCCTTACGTGGAGAAAGCCAAGCAAGAGAACTACAGATGCAGAAGCGCGTTCAAACTTTTGGAGATCAACGACAGATTCAAGATTTTCAGTCCGGGTCTGACTGTGATGGATTGCGGCGCGGCGCCTGGCAGCTGGACCCAAGTTGCCGTCAATTTGACCAACGCAAACGGCAAAAAGAACGGTCCGGTTGGCAAAGTTTACGCGATAGACAAACTTCCGTTTTATCCCGTTGAAGGTGCAACCGTGTTGGGAAATATGGACTTTACACACGCGAGCACGCAGCAAACTTTGTGGAAATTATTAAACGGTAATAAGGTCGATCTGGTTCTGTCCGACATGGCTCCAAACGCAACCGGTATAAGAGACATTGATCACGACAACATAATGTTGCTCGCTTACAATGCCATGAAGTTTGCGCTGCAGAACAGTAAATTGCACGGCACGTTTGTTGTCAAAGTTTGGGACGGCGGCAAAACAAATCAGTTCGAAGAGAATTTGTCGAGGTTTTACGAAAGTGTCAAAGTGGTCAGGCCCGATGCTACGAGAGACGAATCCACCGAACAATTCTTTTTGGCCAGAAAGTTTAAGGGTCTTAAAAAAAACTAACTGAACCGGACAGAATCAATTTTTTTTTTTTTTTTTTTTGTTGGAAGATACGTTGGAGAGAGGATAGACACGTGTGGTGGAGTTTTTGTGGGCAGGTTGTATATAAATAAATAAAACGTAGTCGGCGCAAATTTTTTTGTTTTGTTTACGAGCATTGTATATGTGTTTTTTTTTTTATAACTCCTTTCACTCCTTCCTTTATCTAACGGCCTTACACGACACGACAAATGCAATATACATCGATATGTATATATATATATATATATATATATATATTTTTTTTTTTTTTTCGCTATAAATAGTACA
>NW_018020810.1:54656-64474 GCF_002006095.1 Pseudomyrmex gracilis | reverse complement strand
TTTTTTTTTTTTTTATTGGTACGTACCTATATATCGGCTCGACATATATCACTCGCGAGCTCGTGTGAACGTTGCTCATACATCATTATTTCGAGAAACCGGTATTACGACTAACGAGTCTACTAACACAATTTATTGGTGATTAATTTTACATTAAGAGAATTTGTATATATGTAATATTATATATATATATATATATATATATGTATATATATATATATATTTAGTATTAAGTGCGATTATTTCGTTGTATGTATTTCTATCAAGCGCATTTTTTCCACATCAATATAGATTACGTGTTTTAAATAAATAATTAAAAAAAAAAAACACACAATAATAAAGTTGTGTTGTTAGTGATATAAAAATAGTAATCGGTAAAAAAAAAAAAACTAACATTGCATGAAAAAAGCAGTTATTGTACGCAATTTTGTGTAAAAAAAAACTTAACTTAATGTCTTATTCGATTAAAAATGATTCAAGAGACAATGCGTTGTGTGTATATGTGTGCGCGCGCGCGCGCGTATGGAAAAATGTTTGGGAATTTTATGTTTCGTAACGGAGAAAACATATGTAAACGCAAATTATTGCGAATTGTTGTAGCTAAAAACAAAACGTGAGACCGCACCCTCGTATTAATCAATTTAAAAATTTATTTCTGTCAAAAATTTGCTTAGTTTTATTTTAGCGTGTTCCGGTATACAATCGTAGATCTATCTATCTCTGTACGTTTATTACTTGCTTCTTTCGGAAAAAAAAAAAACAAAATGTTCTTCGAACTCACAATCGGTAGTATTCGACACACAATTTATATATATGTAGTTCTTCTCGCACCTTAGTTTCTTGTCGTCACTACCGTGTACAAAGAGTTTGCAAAAAAAAAAAAAAAAACAAAAAGGACACCCAACGCACTTAACGGCTCACTAGAGCCTTTGTCAAAACGTTTTTTCATTGAAAGTTACTTGTCTTATGGGCGCAAATTTTCGTCGTCAAGAGATTGCGCAAATCTCTTGCGCCAGAGCGCGTGTGTGTGTTACTTTCTTATTACTTTCTCTCTATTCGAAGTGTTTTATCGCCGTCGCGATTGCGGCGGCGCAACGTTTACCGAGATTGTATTCTTCTGCGAAACTGCTGAGAGAATTGTGAACCGGTTTACGATCTATAATCTCTCTTCTCTCGGACACACAGGGACGAGATTTGTCGAGTACGAAGCATTAAGTATGAACTTAACGAGCGACTTAAGCATATACTATTACGCAAATATTAATAATTATATGTATATATATATATATATACTACACACTATATGCGTCTTCTACATTTAACTTCCTTAGCACGGCCGAGCGCCATTCTCAAAGGGGAATCGCTTCTTTTTTCACGGGGGGGAGAGCCACACGCGGGAAGACAATACTAGAGATGATACTTCGATCACTCCTTGCATGAGATCGTCAAATTTCCAGACGATTTTTACGACGATTCGCTGGATTTAAACATATTGAAACACATACACATGCGATATACTGCGATTTGTACAGTTAAAACAATGAAAAAAAAAAAGAAAACAAAAAACATTGCTACGGAAATATAATTAACACATCTTCTTCCTTCGTGCGATTCTCTGTCCGTCAATCATTTTCAACGTGTCCTTAAACGCGAGTAACTAAAATCTTCGTGCGATCAAGACTTTTTCGAGTTTTATTTGGCACAAGTTCTGAAACACAGTGTTGATTGATCCTCTTCTTTTTTAAAAAAAAAAAAAAAAAAAAACAAACAAACAAAGCTGCGTGATGAGGACGAAGATTACCCGATCCGTTCTCTTATTTCTGGGCGAGCATCGTGCTCCCCGATGATGATATCTCCGAATAGGAACTTCTTCTTCGCGACGACGGTGACGTTCGCAGAAGTCGGTGTTGCTGCACCTGATCGTCGGCCACTTGGTCGTTCGGAACCTGATCGACGGGATAAATAGCTGAGTCCCGGATCGGCGGGAGCATCTTGTTCCAGAAGCTCAACTCTGGCCTCCGTCTCTTGTTTGTTGTCGCTGACGGAACGTGATCGCGTTGCGGTCGGTCCGGCTTCCAGCTCGACCTCGTCAGATAGTAAACTGGTTTCTGATGGACGGGAACGCTACTCTTGGTGCTGGTACTCCCGTAGAAACTGTGATCGTCCACGGGATACTGCTGCTTGTAAGTTGGACTACTGTGTATACTGTTGGCCTCGTTGGACGGAAATCTCACGTAACCGTCTTGACGCGGTTGTTTCATGTTGTCGGAAAAAAATACGCGGTCTTCTTCGGTCGAGTCAAAATTCATCGTAGATTTCCGTACGAAATCGAACGAGGCGACATCCGACTCGATGTTCCTCGGATTTTCCCGCACCAACTTCTTCTCGGCGTTCGATGATTTCTCGTCGCCGCCGATCCGCCGCGTTGCCGGATTTTCTTCGGTACGATCGTACAACAGCGACTCCGATGAAGTAGGAGCAGCTTCCAATTCCTCGTTCGCGAACGCGACTTCCGATTCGGAACTGAGACGGTCGAACAATTCTTTGGAATCGTTTTTCGCGATTTTCTCAATCGATTCCGGCAATTGAGTCGTAATCTGTAATCCTTCGGTGTTCACGTCCAACAGAGTCGTTTCCAGAATACGATCGCCGTCGATACTGACGTCACTGGAGACGTTACTGTCCGCTTCGTCGTCGACGGTGGACGCGGTATCGTTAAATTGGATCACAATCCGATCTCGCGCGTCGATCGTCTTGTTCCGACTCGCGAGCGTCTGGTTCTGATGCGCGGCGCGCTCTATGTTTCGCGTTGGAATTGTTATGCCAGCTTCTCCGTGTTTCAAAATTTCCTCATTTTCAATTTCAATCGATTCGTCCTCGTCCGGTTCGTTCGTAACGTACGTATAATCCACGTCCTCCTCGTCCTCGTCGTAAATAATTCCTATTTCTTGCGATTCGTTCAATTTGGAATTTTCCAATACTTTGAATTCGTTTTTTTTCTCCAACGTATGTGTTTCGTTGTCGTCCCGACGATGTTCATTCGCCGCAATTGGCGCAACTTCCGTAATCGTGTAATCTTTCGGCAAAACTGTGGTGGAACTGTGTGCGCCAGATGGAACTGTGGAATTGTGCGTGTCGGTTGGAACTGTGGTGGAACTCGATACGACGTTGCCAGTCGTCTCTTTCGCAACGGTTGTCGAGGTGAGGTTGGATCGGACGGTTTGATCGGTGGTGTCGTTATTTTGCGACGGATCGTTCGAGTCTGGCAAACCCGTAGACGAGAGCAGAAGCACCAATGTGGTAGGTTGCACCTGGGTCGAGGTCTGTCGCTTTTCCGCCGAGACATCTTTCTCCGTAACGTTACTCACATCGACCTCCTTTAAGATATTCAACATCGTCTTCACGTCCAGCGGTATCTTGTAATCCGCCGTCTTGGACAAATTGGTGTCGTTTGATTCCTTGACCAATTCCACCACCGGAATCATCACAACGGGTTTCCGATCGGTCTTGTTGTCGTCGCTGGCGTCGCTCGCGCCGAAATGTTTGCGAAAAAAAATCGCTTCCTCGTTCAACGTCGTGTCGCTCTTAGCCGTTGTGCTCGCTGGTTCTTTTTCCGTTTGCCTGATGATTTTCTTTTCGTCATCCGGACGAATCGCGTCGCGAATCGGCAATAGAATCGGATCTTTCACCAAAAACGTTGCCATCATCCCCTGCTTCTCGGTTTTCGTTAACTGATGATGAGACTGATTTTCAAGATTGGACGTGAGCGGAATGTGAAGTTGCAGAGGACCGTTCGACTGATTCTTATTTCTGTTGACGGGTTTTAACGCGTACTGAGCGTTGAGTCGTTCTAAAAGAAAATTCCGATGCGCGTCTTCGTTAACGTTCACGTTTTTCACACATCTGCCCATGTTGTCCGCGTAATAACCGTCGGAACAATTGGACAATTCGATTTTCGGAGCAACAAAGACGCTCTTCGGCGTTATCCTTCGCACCTGAGTCGCCGAGTCCGCGTCAACCTCATGGGTATCAATTCCCGTGTCCAACAAAAGCCACGCTTCCCACTTGACATCCTTGAAGCCGATAACGGGCAATTTTTGTTTGTCGGATGAAGACGTGGATGATGATTGAGGTACATTGACGGACGCCAGTTCGCTGCCGCAAATCATAGCGAGAAACATCAACGGGACGAGACGGGACATTCTCCACCGAAAAAGTCTTCGTCGTTGAAGCAACATGTTTTTTTTTTTTTTTTGTTTTTTTTTTTTTTTGTATTCCTGACGAGGCTTCTACGGAAGAATTATTTCAAGGATCTGTCGTCGCGCTCAGACTGGCTTGTCACCTGCCGCTCGTTCTTAAAAACATCGGATCAGTCTGAAAACAGATAAAACAAAAAAAAAATTCGATAAAATTAATCCTCTGCACTTGCGCGCGACAATTATTTTTTAAGAGTTAAAAGCAATAATGTGTTTTGCGCAACACAAATTGATGATTATTTAACTTGAACCGCGTAGTAGGGCTTTCACTCGAACGATGGCTCATCTTAGGGAGCCAACACGTTAACCTAGTTTTCTAATCTTAATGGATACTACTCCTAGGCCAATTGGTGTAGTGAACATTTTCCGAGGCAATTTAGGACCGCAGAAATTTCTCAGAATGTTGCGCACATCTGCTTCGGTTGCATATCTCTCTAATATCTCTAACACACGCACACATTTTTCCAGAGTTTATATAAGTTGCGTACAAGTTGACAAAAATGTAAATAAATCGAGCCTAAAATTTTCAAAAAAAAAAAAAAAAAAACAATGCACAAGAGAACGCGAAAATTCTTCGAACGAAACGGAGAAACTGGCAAATTTTTGCGTTTTGCATAATTTTGTAAAACGCACTGCTGATTGACATTAAGCGATGAAAATGAAAAAAAAAAATACACCGAAAAAATTATATTCTTGTAAGTAGAAGATTTTATACTTAAAAAATCTTCTTCAAGATTTTAGATGATATTCTTCTGAAATTAAGAATATATTCTTTATTTAAGAATATAGTCTTTTTCGATAGTGAGATATATGTATGTTTTTCTATAGAAACTTTTTATATTCTAATCAGTATATATTCTTATCAATATTACTATTTAGAGGATTTTCCTCTTAAAATAAGGAACTCTTCTTGGCGCCTATTTTAGTATAAAATATACTTAAAGTAAGTGGGATATCCTCAAAATAGGAATACAATTTTTTCGGTGTAGGATCGTGTTACACACACGTTATATATGCGCATTACACGTCGTAAAATAGACATTTGTTATTTTTTCAAAGATGTAAAAATGTAACAGTTGAGCTTGTTACTAACAAGTACCGTCGCGTACATATATATATATACCCCCTCGCATATATCCTTAAAAGGCGTGCTGCAAAGTGCGTGCCTCATAATGCGCGACTGGATAATGCGAGTGCGAGTGTGCAACATTACAGCGAGGAAAAGTGAATGCACGCCGATCTGTGTTTTTACCGTTACGCAGGCACGTCGGGGATATTATGTCTGCTCTGTGAATAAGACGCACAAATATACCGCGAATTGACTTCCCGATCCGTTTTGCGCGTGTCATCACTTTGCGTGAAATATACTTTATTGTTGGTTACACACGAACTTGGAAGGGGGATCTTGCATTCTATTTTCGGTAGCAATATATATAAGCGCGGAGGAGCGCCACGCGGAGAGCGGGTTCGGACATTTTACGTCTCAAGTAAGCAGCGAGAAGCAGCAAAATATGCGATACATATCTCGATTGTTTTTTTTTGTCACACACTATCTGTCCACCTTGTGCGGATTTTTGAAACTGATGTTGTTAAAAAAAAAAAAAAATCTGTTTTTTAATCTTTTAATAAACTGAAAAACAGTTCGAAACAGACCGTTGGTACGAATACGTTTATCGATCTTTGGCGTTCGACGAAAGCGTTAGACGCGTTTAACATCGAGATAAATGTCAGATTGTGTCACAGAAAGCGAGTGTCGTCGTTGTCCGCGGCTTTTTCTCCAAAGTTTGCGAATCATTTCATCGAGAGATGAAAAAATGCGCGTTTTTCCGCGCGGAATATCGACACAATCCGAATTACAAACAAATTGCTCGATATCGAATAAAATCGCAAATATTGTCATCGATGAGTTGAAAAAAAAAGCAGTGTGGGATAGAACGGGGACGGGCAAAAAAAGTGCGCAACAATTCCAACACTTTATAGAAAATCTCTCGAAAAACTATTTCCAGCTATTTATTACGCGCGCGCTTTTGTTTCCTCCTCCTATTTCCTCCCCCGAGTCATTCTTTACAGTTTCGCACGGAAAAAAAAAGTTTTGCTATTATATGGTCAGCCCAAAAAAAAAAAAAACGGTTGACCCTGCGAAATTTTTCGTTTCATCAACAAAATGTTTTGTTGGCGAAACAAAAATTTTACTGAACTTAACAAATGTTTTTTTTTGCTGGCCATATAGTAACTAATTTCTTGCTATTCTATAGCAAATCTTTTTTTTCCGCGCGTGCCCGAGTCGAAATTCAAATCCTACTTTACAGGAAAAAAGGAAATTTCGGACGTATAGCAGCGTCAAAGTAGGATCTACTTTCTCTCTTACTCTTACATACACTGAGAAAAAAATACTATTAACTCAACTAAATGCGTTTAGTTGAGTTTCAGTTTGTTATCTGAAATACTTGATTTTTTAATTCAAGCATATGGTAATAAAGATAACAAATTCGTATAAATTGAATTAACTAATAGTGGTAATGAACATATTTAATTTATTAAACCACGAATTGTTTTGTCGAACATAAGTTGTGATAATTTCAAATAAAAGATACTGTTAAAAAAAGATGAAATAGGCAATTCTCATTTACTTTAATTGAATATAATCTGAATTTTTTTGTACTATAAGTATTTCATCTAATCAAACTGCTTATTTTTCTAAGCAGACAAAATATTGTGTTGTCCTATTGTGTTGTACATTCAAAGTTACCTGTATTTAAGCAAATTATAATTTTGTTAAAACACAACTAAATTGTCTTTCGGTATAATCTAATTATTATATCTATTGAAACACGATATCTTCTTACATTAATCAATATTTTATTGTCAGCCCGTGACCGCTGCATATAGTTGAATCGAAAATACTATTTTGTTACTTCACCAACTTGTTTTTCTCAGTGTAAAAAAAGAAAACTTGAGGTTCAATGTAGACGCTAAATTTCGACTCGGGTGGTTGCAGAATATGTTAAAATTATTATCGCCGATCTCTCTTCGCAAGTTAAATAAATTGTGTTTTCCTCGTCGCGTATCTTACCGCTCAAATAAAAAGCGCCACCGCGCACTATTTTACTCCAACTCTTTTAGAAGATATGGGAGAAACGTCGTTAAACCACACGTCGCAATTTCAATATTGCGCGCTCGAAACAACACACTAAATAGATATAACAAGGGACAATTTATTTGTGAATCATTTGTACGTACCTATTATCACATTACAAAAATCTTCGCGATTGCACTTCTCGTTGAAAAAAAAAAAAAAAATGCGCGGCAACGATGCGGCAGTTGTCCACGGCCGTTGTTCAACGACTGAGGCCGTTGTTATTATCTTTCCCTCGTTTCAGACTCGACCGCGCGTTAACGAATATTTCAGAAGATCGTTTTTTTTTTTTTTTTGGTTTTTTTCTGACATATCGTAGGTGACACCGCGGCATTTTTTGTTTGTCCGCCCTTACTTACGGAACAAGACGCGGAGTGACATATTTCGAACGTGTGTGGTTATCGATAATCGTTATCGCACACTGGAATGGATTGCCAAGGGGGTGTGTGTGTGTGTGATAATTTGTACGATAATCTAACTAACTTAAACTAACTAACTAAGTATCTCTACGTGCCTCGAGATCTCGAGATATCGGCACGAAATCTTCTTTCGGAACGAATCCTATCTCGCGTGCGAGATACACTGTATAAAGCACGCAGCGGTAGCGTATCTCTCTATTAAGGTGAGAGGCTCGTTGGAGGCCCAATAGGGGCGCCTCAATAAGTCTCCATCAGGCCTGTTTCAGACTATACCTATCGTAATCGGCAAATTGCTTTTGCATTCGGTATATAATTTTTTACTTATATAATTTATATGATTTTTTTTTTCGCTGTTGCGAAATTCGCGCGATTGCTTCTCGAAACGAACGAGAGAATAGAATTCGGTCGCGAATATATAAAACGAGGTTTCTCAAGTTTCGAACTCGCAATAGACTTTGCGCGCGTATATAAAGATAAATTCTTGGTTGTCCGAACGGAGAAACCACAAATATGCGCGCGTGGATTAATATAATACACGATTCCAAATGGAATGTGAGAGTGGAAGTTTCTTTCGAAACGAATGTTCTAAACACACACATACACACATTCCGGCGATTGTGATCTCTCTCGGCGTTTCTCGGCCGATTAGCAGGTAAAAATCCGCTTCTTGTCACTTTTCCGTGACAGCAGGGTTCCGTTCTGTTGACAAGCGCGTCAAAAAAAAAAAAAAAAAAACAAACAAAAAAAAAGAAATTTTTATCAAGTAAAGTATTCACAAACTCGGTATTTTCCAACGATATTGCCAACGAAATACCATGACCTATTCATGAGTCTCGTGCGTCGAACGCGAGAGAGCTGTCAGATATTTTCCCCTCCCTCCCTCCCCACCCTCCCCCGATAAACCTAAGTGCACGGAGAGAGATATACTCTTTTTATCTGAGTTATTATTTTCTTTTTGTCTTGAGGAGAATTCCGCATTGTGTGTGCGTGCGTGTGTGTGTGTGTGTGAAGTCGCGTGATTGATAAAATAACGAAAGGGCGGTAAAAAAAAAACACATTTCTGAAACACCCTATATAGCGCGAGGATTCGCGCTTGAACACGCGAGTGTTCGCGCAGCGGGTGGAGATCTCCGGAGATTCTCACAGGAGATTTCCTTGTATACATATCTCTCCGACGAGGCGTGTGCACTTTGTGTCCGGTCTCGTACATATCCCAGAGCCGATATACCCTCCTCTGCTAAGTTTGTATTTTTATCTGACGGCCGAGAGCGCAGATTTGACCGTGATCGTCGTATATATATATATATATATTTCAGAGCATCTCTCTATATCTCACACGTCTCACGTTCGTGCTGCTACATACGCACAATTTCCTAGTTTCAATACCCGAGACACACAACTATACTGTTTCTTGCTTGAAGAACTTGTTGCACGAGCGGGGGTATTCAACCGAGGAGCGCTTTGCTTATTTCTCGCGATTGGATTTTTTCTTTCTCTCTCTCTCTCTCTCTCTCACTCATTCGCTCATTCACTCAATCTTTCTCTCTCTTTCGTAAATATGTATTATATGACAATATACGCACGACCGATGTTTGCGCGGGGAATCGAAATTTCGTCACAGCCGCGAAAGTTGAACCGGTTTAATTGTCAATGAGATTATCCGCCGACACGTCGTAACAGACGCTCCGTTAAAAGCCCGCTGTTTAAAGACCGAAGATGTTTTACCCCGGCCCCGGTTAAAACGCGATCTCGGCTGTCGATTTAAACCAGCCGGAGCTACTTTCAACGAGACGCGTTTTCCTTTGGAAGATTTTTCGCTCGGCGCAACGACGACGAAACGAGATGCAGAGAACGCATTCTTCTCGCCGATACCTACACCGAAAAAATTATATTCTTGTAAGTAGAAGATTTTATACTTAAAAAATCTTCTTAAAGATTTTAGATGATATTCTTCTGAAATTAAAAATATATTCTTTATTTAAGAATATATTCTTAATTTAAGAATAT
>NW_018020810.1:43470-54581 GCF_002006095.1 Pseudomyrmex gracilis | reverse complement strand
TTTTTATATTCTAATCAGTATATATTCTTATCAATATTACTATTTAGAGGATTTTCCTCTTAAAATAAGAAACTCTTCTTGGCGCCTATTTTAGTATAAAATATACTTAAAGTAAGTGGGATATCCTCAAAACAAGAATACAATTTTTTCGGTGTACTCGCGTCAAGTTCGCTGCTACGAGAAATCGCGATCGTCCGAACTCAACAAGAGATTTGTCTCGTGAATTTTTTACTTAATTGATGTTCCATCCAGCTTTAATCTTATCGGTATTTGTATCTTGTTGTTGAATTAAACACCGATTCCGGCTCCACGGCTCGTCATCGTCGTTGCGGATCGTTAAGCCGAGGAAAAAGTTTGCTCTATACGCTTCGAGAAATATATAGCGGGGTCAACGAATCTGATCTGGAAAGCGGCGTGTATATACGCGGTGGCTGATGAGCGGCTCGTGGGAGCTACGCGGGGAACTACCACGCGCGCAGGTACGACCTCGAGACCTCCTCTCTTGGAGACGACGCACAGCTCCTATAGTCCCTTCTTCTATTTCGTCGTTTTATTTTTCCCGTCGTCGCTCTATGCCCATTGCAACAACATGTTGCAATAGGATACATCGTATCCTAAGTTCCAACGTAACCGTCGTCACGGAAGTATCGTTTTTCGGTCTTCTTCAGTCGACAACATAATTTTTTGATTTTTAAGCAAAGCAAAGCATAGCGTATGTTTTTTGCTGTAGTAGTCTTTATATGTTCTTTATATTCTAGAATGGCGTATGGACTAACTTAACTCGGTTCACTGAGCCAATTTTGCACCAAACCTACATCTTATCCTCGTGCGCGCGCATCGCTTTGCGCGTTCGAAAGACGCGCGGATTATACGCGCATCGCACAGTGTTGCGATTGAAAATAATTGCAATAATAAATTTTTCGTAAAACGATATATATATCAAAAATGTAAACGCTGCGGAGATCGTCGGAGATGATCACCGCGTGTGTGTCACCGGCGCGCAGAAAAAATTCTATCTCTTCTTTCGAGCAATGTGACATATCGTCGCTCGCGCAACGGGAATTTCCAGTATATAGTTTGCAACACACGTCTGGCCGGCGTCCAAGGAGGTTGGAAGAGACACAGAGAGGTAATAATCGGCACGGCCAAAAGTTCGTCTGGGTCGTAAGAATTAAGCCTCTGGCTTGCCGCCAGACTCTGCTACTACGCACAGGAATTATTGACACTCTTCCTCCCCGTTAACGCCAATCGTAGACACCTGTCTACTCCGAAACTGATTTGTGAGTCTGGATCGCTCGATCACGCGATATCTTTTCTCTCCGCGCTGTTTTTTTTTTTTTGTTTTTTGTTTTTTTGTTTTTAGCATGAATGGTGTATCTAAATGCTGAAAACCCCGCTTCCGAAGAGAAAGAGAGAGAGAGAGAGAGAGTCGCTATTCTCGCGCTCCTTTAATCTGCGATACCGGTTGTTTGATTGACTCTCCTGGAAAATTGAGCGCGACATTTGCATCGCTTCCGAGAAGTCGTTTATTGCGTTACCAAAGAAACGCACATTCGTGGAAGAACTGGAAAAACGGCGTGATTCCGGTGTGCGCGCGCGCAAAAGAAATAAAATGTACTATTTAGGGCAACTGTATCATAGACGCGCAGGAATTACACACACACACACACACACACACACACATTGCTGCGTATATCGACGCCCACTGTCGTGAGTTAAGAATAATGATAATTGTCCGGGAGTAATTAGCAGTTGACATTTCGAGATTGTTTGTCGAGTATATATATCAGCGTTGCGTGTACAACAAGACTTTGCAAATTTAACGTATTATTGTTTCGTTGAAAAATGAAGATTCTGTTCGCGCGCTCACTTTATTCGGTTCACAACGCCGTAATATCAAGAATTTAAAGAGACGGTAAAAGATGAGCGTCGCCCGAGTCGAAATTTAGCGTTTACATTGAACCTCAATTTTTGAAAAAAGGAAATTTCGGACGTATAGCAGCGTCAAAGTAGCATCTACTTTTTTTCTTACTCCTTTGAGCCTATCAGAGCCTATTTTGAGCCTATCAGAGCCTGCAATGCGCAGATTGATATGAGAATTGAACCCTACTTTAAAACTTTAGCAGGAAAAAAGGAAATTTCGGACGTATAGCAGCGTCAAAGTAGGATCTACTTTCTCTCTTACTCTTACATAAAAAAAGAAAAATTGAGGCTCAATGTAGACGCTAAATTTTGACTCGGGCAGACGCTTTATTTATTTATTTTTTTTCCGCTGTTTTCTTTCAGCTAACCCGAGTCGAAATTTTGATGCTACTTTCAAACTTTTGAAGATACTTTGAATCTATTTAACTGACCAATATACTTGTTTAAACCTACTTTGACGATTATATTCATTTACTCTTCTTTTGAACCTTTAATTCTATAAATTTTACGTTACTCCTATTTTGAACCTAAAAACACTCTCGATCTATTTTGGTGATTAAAGTAGGTTCTTTTCCCGAGTCCAAATTTTGATGCCACTTTCAAACTTTTGAAGATACTTTGAACCTATTTAACCGACCNATATACTTATTTAAACCTACTTTGATGATTATATTCATTTACTCCTCTTTTGAACCTTTAATTCTATAAATTTTACGTTACTCCTATTTTGAACCTAAAAACACTCTCGATCTATTTTGGTGATTAAAGTAGGTTCTTTTCCCGAGTCCAAATTTTGATGCCACTTTCAAACTTTTGAAGATACTTTGAACCTATTTAACCGACCGATATACTTATTTAAACCTACTTTGATGATTATATTCATTTACTCCTCTTTTGAACCTTTAATTCTATAAATTTTACGTTACTCCTATTTTGAACCTAAAAACACTCTCGATCTATTTTGGTGATTAAAGTAGGTTCTTTTCCCGAGTCCAAATTTTGATGCCACTTTCAAACTTTTGAAGATACTTTGAACCTATTTAACCGACCGATATACTTATTTAAACCTACTTTGATGATTATATTCATTTACTTCTCTTTCGAACCTTTAATTCTATAACATAATAATTAATTATAACATATTAATTCTATAGCTAATTAGATTAAGATTAATCTACCACAATAAGCTGGTTGACTGATTTTGTTGAAAGAGTTGTTCTAAATGTTTTCACGATAACGTTTTGTTTTATCGCAAGCTTGTCTCTCAAAGTGTCTTTTTTTTTTTTTTTTTTACGGTGAAGACGACTCCATCGTATCAAACGGTGTGAAAAATGACGAGTGTCATTTGGAATCTCAGGGAGAGAAACCCAGCCCGGTTGCCGTGTACACTTTTGTTCGTGTTTTTTCACCAAGAGTGCTTGTTCGAAAATGTGTGCGACTCTCGAGAACCGGATTTCTAAATCCGTTCAACAATCGGCTAAATTTAGAAACAAATATCCTTTTCCCGGCTCATCTAAATGACCGCAAAGCGCAGATTTTGTTTTTGTTTTTGTTTTTTTTTTTCATTTTTCTGGCGGAATCTCCTTTGTTTCCACCACGCAGATTTGTTCGAGTAAACTTGTCTTGTCGCAAACCAATTTATGTGTTTTTTTTTTTTTTATCAAATCATTTTAAACCGCAACCACGAAAGTACAAGTGTGTAAGAGTGAAACAAAATAGTGATAATTTACACTTTTTGCGCGCGCGCGGGCGTGGAATTATTTTCTTGAAAATTGAAACATTTTTCGCTCTATCTATGGGAAGCGGATAAACTTTTCACTTTGTTTAAATGATCGTCTCTCGATTATTCCACGAATGGCAAAGATCTCGCGTGGTGCAAGTAAACATTATGCAAGCACTCTGAAACAAGTGATCGGTCTGAGGTGCGCAATGAAGACAAAGAAGTTCAAGGCAAATTGAAAGTATAGAAATGAGACTCCGTTACTATGCCGACCTAGAGCAACGGGTTGCATTTATACGAGGCGCCTTATTATTATACATGTATGTATCATACGGCGAATTCTAAAAGAGAATCGATTTCTATTGCTGCGGCTTCTCTCCGTGACTTCGAAGTTGACTCAAATCGAAAAAGAAAAAAATTGCACACAAAGTGCACACAATGATATATAAAATATAAAGACGCGAGAAAAAAGAAAAAAATCACATTCGATGAGAAATGATTTTTTTTTTTTTTTTTTTTTTTTTTGATTTGTTAAATTCGCGCGTTGTCGAGATACGTCGTTTTGCTTGAAATTCTACGACGATAAAAAAAAAAAAAAAAAAAGACTCGAGATACTGCAATCGTTTCATAATCGGGAAAGATTAATAGATCGTCGCGCTCGGTCAATTAGAAAAATGGCGTAACATGTTCGCGAACATGCTTTGTGTATCGATGGAAAGCGATGACGAAGTCGGATCAGCTCGCCGCGAGAGTTTAAGCGCGCGTTAACATTATTTAACATCGGGTCGTCGCGTAGTCGTATACTTAGAGAATGCGAGGGAGAAACCTTGAGGTTCCCCAACCGTATCTCGCCGTTTCGATAGCATCAGCAAAGTTTCGTGTAAACTAATTAATCGGAGCGCAGCGCCGGGTGTCATAAAATAAGGTATTATTTTATCAGCTCGCCCGATCGCTCGAGCTTTTATCGTGAGGAATGTTTCCGTGAGTCACGGCGCCTGTGTAGTCGCTTAAAAGCCTGGCGAATAGAGCGTGAAACGATCCTCACGCGTTTATATACATATATATATATATTTCTTTTATATATATTTCTTTTATATATATTTCATCCTCTCTCTCTCTCTCTCTCTCTCTCTCTCTCTCTCTCTCTCTCTCTCTCGTAGATTAGAGATATATATCGTGCGAGCGACAATGTGACGATGATGATATTTTCTAGCTATAAACGTCTGACAATATTATTACACGTACTAAAACCCGACGATGATAAAAATAACGATGATGATATGATGAGTTTAAATGAAAAAGACGAAGTTTTATAATATAAAATCCGCGTTAAATCCGTTTATCATCCGCTATGTGCTCCCGGTGGAAGAAACGGAGCGGACTTATATAAAGCGCAGTAAAATCCACAGGAAACTGGTTCGGCAGCAAATCGTTCACTTCCGATATTTCGCTTGCGCGCGCGCGCGCGCGCGGCTTTAAGCCGCGGCAACTAATCGCGTGACGGATATTACCCCCCAAGTCAGTCGTTGTTCATTACATGAAAAGAAGAAAAAACTACGAGCCGCACAATGCCGCAACGCGAAATACGTCTACTGTATAAACCGAGTACACTATAAAATCGCTCTAATTATAATTATACTTATATACACACGCGTATATATATATATATATATATATGGTTGGCTGCAACATAGTATTTTTATTTTTACCTCTATATTCACGCGAGCTATACGCGAGGAGAACTTGAAAAGTCTATCTTTTTTCAACGTCGTCGTATTCCGCTCCGTTTACAAAGTAAAGAGAGATACGATCTGAATGGGAAAAGAAACACCACCTGTGAGCGTACTAAGAGCGCGTACTAAGTGACGAGCGAGTTTCGATATCTGGAACACACATTCTTGCGAGATCACAAGTTTGAAATGAATAATTACGCCAAAGAACGCGCGCAATAACAACACAATAACAATGTGACGGCTTCTTTTTGAGAGAGCGATTACGGGCGGAGTGAACAGACTGCGGTAAAAAAAAAAAAAAAAATGCACAAGCGGTTGAAAGATCTCTCCCTATCCCGCTCTCCCCCGTTGTCGAGATAAAAAGAAGCGAGACAGACTTTTCTCCTTCAGTGAAAATGAAACAATGAGAGCTGAAAAGCTCTCTCTGCTCTCATCAAACCACTTGTTGAAGAAGAACCTAAATACGTACGTGTGCGAGCCACGTTGTGGCTCGCAAAAATATACGTAAGCTAAGTTCGAACTGGTAATGCGACCGTACTATGTGTAGCGACCGCTAATGCCAACCACCGCGCAAACTGGAATCGATGAAAAATCAATGCAACTCCCTCAGACACGCTCTGATAGACTTCGACGCTCGCAAAGTCTATCGCAATTCGACGGCAAGCTCGCGCCTCGCTCGGCTCTTGCTCTGGTATAGAGCGCTTTCTTTTACTCCGAACCGACAGACAGAGGTAACAATTCATGCGCGATAATTACACCGAGAACGAGCTCGCATAACTTGACTTTGATCAAATTGGAAGCGATAATGTAACAACGTGAGAGCGCGCGGCACGCGCGCGCTCTGCGATCGGTATCGG
The DNA here is from genome assembly GCF_002006095.1 of Pseudomyrmex gracilis. Lineage (NCBI taxonomy): Eukaryota > Metazoa > Arthropoda > Insecta > Hymenoptera > Formicidae > Pseudomyrmex > Pseudomyrmex gracilis. The sequence goes on along the minus strand of NW_018020810.1, from coordinate 48,348 downwards.
GGTTTTATCGGGGGGGAGGGGGGGTTTTGCAAATGTTTTTCCACACTCGAATTCTTGAAATTCTTCCTGCCGTCCTGCGATCGACGATCCGAGAGAGATTATTACCTCACGTCGCGATCTGAGTAATAATACATAGCGTATATAGAGAGTAATCCCATCATATCGCGATCTTGTGTCGCTGTATCTCGCGAAAACGCTAGCGCGCGAGAAACGATCGGTAACGTAATATTGATGACGTTTTAAGAATCAATTCAGATTCATTGAACGTACATTTGATGTAAAAATTTCGAACGAAAGCTATTTCTCTCTTTTTCGAATTTTTCGAATTTTTATTCCTTTTTTCTTTCTTTTTTTATTCTTTTTTTTAATTTTTTCTTTCGAATTTTATTTCAGAAACAAAAACGTGGCTGAGATATGGTTTCTATCAAATTGACAGCTGATTCGGTTCAAAGATTGCGCGACAAAAGAAAAGAAACTAAAACTCACATAGGGTTCGTTTTGATCTGCGATAATAGTGCCGTTTAATTAGCGGCCTGCTGAGTGCCCACAAAGCAACGTAGTTCCTCGCGCGCTCTAAATCGCTCTGATAATTACTCTAATGCGTTCTAAGCGTTCAGGACGGACTGTCTAATTCTAGGCTATCTCGCGGCGAGAACAAAATCAAACTAGCGAACACGTCTGAATCGTCGCGCGCTAAGGAAAAAAGCGAAGGAGGATAAATGAAAATCCGTAATAGAGGTGCGCACATACGACGATGACGATAAAAATGAGACAAAAGAACGATATCACTGAATTAGTATAATTCTTTTTGAGAAGAATTTTTTATTTAATTTTTTAATTGTCACACACAGAAAGCGAGAGAGATTCCAGGTTCGACTCCCATGGCCGAGGTGTGTTTTTCGCAATGTTATTAAATTATACGGGACCCGAGTCGAAATTTAGCGTCCACATTGAACCTCAATTTTTGAAAAAAGGAAATTTCGGACGTACAGCAGCGTCAAAGTAGCATCTACTTTTTTTCTTACTCCTACTTTGAGTCTATCAGAGCCTATTTTGAGCCTATCAGAGCCTGCAATGCGCAGCCTCTGATCTGAGAATTGAACCCTACTTTAAAACTTTAGCAGAAAAAAAAGAAATTTCGGACGTATAGCAGCGTCAAAGTAGGATCTACTTTCTCTCTTACTCCTACATAAAAAAAAAAAAGGAATTGAGGTTCAATGTAGACGCTAAATTTCGATTCGGGGAGGAAGTGAGAGAAACGGGCATTTCTCATATGTGTGATGCAAATTCAGCATCTTACGTGAACTTGCAAATTAAACTTTCAATTCAAAAATTCATGTGTATAATTTACACTGAAAAAAAAAATATATATATATATGTATATATATTAGGTCTACCGGGAAGTTCTGTCCGTTTTTGGAATAAAACAAAATACAAATTTTTCTTACCGTCAATAAACTTGATTAAATAATATAATTGCCATTATTATTAAATGATTTCTTGCCAGCGTGAGGGCAATTTGTATATTCCATTTTTGAAAAATTAAGAAAAATTTGTATTTTGTTTTATTCCAAAAACGGACAGAACTTTTCGGTAGACCTAATATATATATATATATATATAAAATTTATATATTCGTTTCGCACGAACATCCAGCGTTGGTTCTTACTGACCGATTTAATGTTAATTTTAATTCTCGTGTGTGCGAAAAAACAATTGAAGTACAAAAACTTATTTAGACGCGGCTTGTTGATGAACAGTTGCAAAACAACATTGTCGACTTCGTTGATGTAAAAAAACACGATGTTTTGTTTTAAGGAACAATTGTATATATTTTTTATCGCAAAACAACATTTTTTATCGCACAATTGCAATCATCGATCTAGAGAAATATATATATGTATATATATATATATATATTAATTATTCATGCCATACAACTCGACGTTACGCAACTATTACCGCACAAGTATCGAAAGGCTTCGACTACACACAACGCCATTTGCATTATCTACCCCCCCGTTCGCAAAAGACAGCAAAAATACATCTATATCTATATCCTTCGAACAAAATTAGAAAATTCTTGTCTCATTAGTGACACGATTTTCATTGTGTTAGTTGCGACATTTATAATTCTTACCGCGGTCGGTCATAAAATATAAAATGCCGTTCGAAACGTTTGTATGAGATTTCAGGGTCGTAATATATCGACATTTATAATTCACTGTGATATAGCAAAGTTCGCGCTCTCGCGCTTGCGTGGAGAGAACGGCAAAAGGGAACACACGACGTGTTGTGAAACGTCGTTCCTTTTAGCTTTTTTCAAAAGCCGGACGTGGCTCGGGCGTTAATGGGACACGCGCGTGCATTCACGCGGAAATTTATGGAAATCGACGGCGACGATTTGCGAGGCGAGGCTCAACCAGCAAGCGGAAACGGCGGAAAGGGCGGAAGAAAGGGGTGGAAGTTCGCCGGAGATTTAGGATGGACGTGGAAATGGTTACCTTCCTTATTGGATTTTCCACTTACGTTCAATAATACAATAATGATTGTTGAGAGAAAAAGATGAAGAGAGAGAGAGAGAGAGAGAGAGAGAGAGAGAGAGAGAGAGAGAGAGAGAGAGAAAGATTGTCTCGGTATGTTATTTATTTTAACACAATTATTTGATTAAACTTATTCGCCGCACAAAATCTACATAAGCGAAGGAAATTGGGTTTTTGCTCAATTGCTTACAAGAATCATAACGACGGTTTCAAGCCTCAAACTCATCAACCCGACGTAATCGTGTTGGTGATACGACACACTTCCGGTTGTGAAGAAAAGATACAAATCGACACACGAGCCGACAAACTTTGCGGTTGTGTCGCGACTGCAAAGATCTTTTTTAATCAAGACTCGAATGATCCAATTTATTATAATCGCGTTTATTAAAAGTGATAAGAAACAAAAAACAAAACAAAACAAAACAGAAGAGCACAGAACTCGGTAGAATTTATCATTTGCGCGTGAATAAACTTATCTCTAAGGCGCATTTACTTCGATGTTAATATCCACGTTTGTGTTTTAAAGCAAGTAATATAAAGTGGTAAATTTAAACGAGTTTTTAACGTAAGCGTCATCGCGCAATTTGCGTCGCAATATAATCGAAATATTTCGCAATACTGGAAAAACGTGCCGAATCATACGATGGTGCATACGAGCAAGATTCCAGAACGGGGAAGCTGACCAAGCAGGAACACGAGTCTCTCGCGAGTCTCTTTAGCAGTTTTATCTCGCTTATCGAAGAGTAGCGGAATTTTCTGAACAACGAGACGGGGGGGGGGAGGAGGACTGCGACGTGCGAAGATGCACGAGATGCGTGCCAAGTACATTACAACAGAAAAGTCAATCCGTTGTCAATTTGCCAGCTATATTCTTCTTCTCGGCAGCGAAAACGGGAAAATTATTAGATAGATGAAAAAAAAAAAAAACAAAAATAAGCAGATGTACAAAGCGGCGACGATCAATTTTACTTTTCGAACGAAAAGCTTCGGGACGAGTTGAAGTTTATTTTTGCACGCTTTACGTAATTCGGCGGGGACCTTCGGGAACGAACGTGTTCATTTGTCTGTATAATATTGTGCACAACTATTATCTCTCATCATCTAGAAGTTTAGTCTCGACCAGAAAAGATAAAAGAAAAAGAATAATAATAATAGTAATAATATAAAAACGTATACACATCATTTGCAAATTCCGCATGTTTAATATTGCACAAACAATTCTAACGCCACACGGAAAAAAAAAGTTTTGCTATTATATGGTCAGCAAAAAAAAATGGTTGACCCTACGAAATGTTTTGTTTCATCAACAAAATGTTTTGTTGGCGAAACAAAAATTTTACTAAACTTAACAAATGTTTTTTTTTTTTTTTGCTGGCCATGTAGTAACTAATTTCTTGCTATAGCAAATCTTTTTTTTTCCGTGCACGGATGTTGATATGTCGTTATTATTATTATTATTATTATTTTGCGCATCACACACACAGGTCCGGTTCGCGGCGTCGTATGGTTTAATTTCGAGTCCACCTTGAAATCGGTACCGGCATTCCCGGGCTTTCAATAAGCATTTTTATTCGAACTTGTTAAGGTCGTCCGGCAGAAAGGCGGTATCCTTCTTTTTTTTTTTTTCTTTTTTTTTGTTTTTTTTTTCGATTATGGCGAAACCCCGCGATGACGTCTCGCGAACTTCGAGAGAAAGCGAGAATTTATTTACTCTTACGGCTTACGCTTTGTACAGAGGAATTTATCTTGATGAAATTCAAGATCACCATGGTCAAGGTGAAAGATTTCCAACAAGTGCGGGGGAAACAAGAAAACAAGTTGGAATAATTTTTGGTGTGTAATTTTTGTTATTGAAAAAAGATATTGCGATTATAAATCTATATCTACGTGGAAATTCGCTAGGATTAATTTGATTCGTCGAATCGAGATATCGAACGAACGCGTGCGTTCGTTTAATCGATCAAAAGCTCTCGAGACGAGATCTGCGATTTAATGTAGCTTAACACACACGGCCGTTTATTTACGTCAAACCTGTGTAATCCAACATTTATCAGCTATACGACATGTTTGTTTGTTATTGTTTATACTCACGACAGTATGTTTTTCCTGGATTTATTGACGTTTTTGAAAGAACCATTTTGAGCTCTCGTCTAATACTTCAAGCGAAAAGAATAAAATATATATACGATGTATATCAGGTCTACCGGAAAGTTCTGTCCGTTTTTGGAATAAAACAAAATAGAAATTTTTCTTACCGTCAATAAACTTGATTAAATAATATAATTGCCATTATTATTAAATGATTTCTTGCCAGCGTGAGGGCAATTTGTATATC
>NW_018020810.1:42062-43432 GCF_002006095.1 Pseudomyrmex gracilis | reverse complement strand
TTGTTTTATTCCAAAAACGGACAGAACTTTCCGGTAGACCTGATATAGTTTTACGCTATTCTTTCTTATTGTGTTTTTCTTACAGTATTAATTATATTTTACCGTTGTTTTGTGTTTTTCTGTTTTCTGTTTCAATTCAATTTTTATTTTAACGCAAGTGTTGTTCACAATTTTTTGTTCCGGGGGATTTATCGTACTTGTCGCGCTCCGCTCTTTAATAATTACGAATTAATCGTTAAATATATCATGAAATTTTACGCAACGCTTGATAACAATACACAGCCGTGAGAGTACTCACGGAATTGCAAAGTAGCACGTACTGTCGTTTTCACTTCGCTGTCGATTCAAAATTTTCTCTCGAACAACCGTCACATCTCATTTACGCAATCTCGACGTCGCGCTCTTGTATCGTCGAATAAAAAATTTTGAATTACAGTTTTTTTTTTTTTTTTTATACAGTAAAATCTGAAACAATTTCTTTTAGTTAGCAATAATAATAACGGAGGAAAAAGCTTTTCGGACTCGCAAACAACAAAGAATCGAAATGTGGTGGCCGAAAAAAAAAAACCCAACTTCCGTTCAATCTCACCGTTGACGTTGATCTTATGCATCTCAGCCACATTAAAACACAGACTACTGTAAATATTATATTTTCGGATATACGAAGAGAGAGAGAGAGAAGATGAGCTTCTCTTCTCTTCTCCGATAACCTTCTCGCAAGATGTCGAGTTATGCGCCCAACTGTCTGGAAAGCTTTTGGATGTACTCCAAGATACACGGCGTTAAAAGAAGCTTTCAGTTTCTACGTTTCGCCTCGAATAAAAGCAAAGTGAACACAGCTTATATATATATATATATATATATATGTGTGTGTGTGTGTGTGTGGTTGAGAGAAGTACTTTATAACCGAAGAGATATAAAAATGTCAGATCGACAACAAAAGCTTTTTTTCCATCAAGAAAAATCTTGCAGACGAAAAACGTAACGCAAGTAAAACGACAGAGCGATAATTTCGACGCCAGAGTATCTTTTTGCAAACGCGTCTAGTTGCAACGCGAACTCCACAGTATAATGGCGCGTGAAACTGAATCGGACGATGAATCGTGTAAAACAATTTACTCTTTCCGTCGCTTTACAGAAGGCAATAACTAATATATTTTTAGAGATTAATCACTTCGCTCTGTTCTCCGGAGCGTAATTCAATTATTTCTCGGAGAAAGCGTATCTTCGATTTTCGAACGAAAACGCTTTTACGGAAGTGTTTAATAAACTACTTACACAATGCATTCGCGACAATAATAAACCGCGTCTTCGAACAAACTTCGACTTGTTCTTTTTTTTTTTTTTTTTTTTAGTCAGGACACAAGATT
>NW_018020810.1:39396-41066 GCF_002006095.1 Pseudomyrmex gracilis | reverse complement strand
AAAAAAAAAAAAAAAAAAAAGAAACGAGGGAGAATAAAATAAAATTTGTGCCGTTGCGGTTTCCTTAAGACGACCTTAAGACCGATTTTAGAACGCCCTTTGGGGGAGAGACACGGAGCGTGGCGAGACACGAGACCCGGTTCTTCCTCGGTACTTTAACGGCGCGATTTATGCCGAAGCTCCCCCCAAGGTCGCGCGGAAAAGTTTCGGGCTTCTTCACCGGGTGAAGGTGGCCTCGCGTTTTATGCGCGCAACCTCTCAGAAGAGAAGATATCTCTTCTCCCCCGTCTTCTCGCATAAAATAATGTTTTCCATCGCTACCGCCGTGAAAGTTTTACAATACAGATGTTTTTTTTTTCCTTTTTTTTTTTTGTATCTAATATCAGGGATCGAATTTCACAACTTGTATTACATACGTCTGAAAAGGAGATCTCTCGAACGGAAGCTCGAGTGAGACTGTTTGAAAGTTGACGACGATCCCATGTGGAATCGAGATGAGAGACGAGCGCTTTTCGGTTCCGCCGTGCGATCACGTGAGGACGGGCGGGAGCCGGGCCCGTCGAAGCCCGTCGCGCGGGTTGTGAAACAGTGTCAGTGACCGACAGCCTAAGGCCACCAGACCGCCTTGCACAGAGAGCATCGTCTTTCAAAACGATTTAAGTATCGTTCACACCGAAAAAAAGCGGCGAGAGACCCACGAGAATTTATATATATATATATATACATATATATATATATATATGTGTGTGTGTCTTTTCGACGCCATCGTAATAATACATCGGCACGAGAACAACGTGGTATCCGTCGCCGAGGAAAAGGCACCGTCGCCGGCGGTATCTGAAATTCGATTTGCTTTCACTCGGCGTGTCTTATCGATTCATTCCGTGTCGTTCCCCCGCGCGCTATATCGATTGCATAAACATAAGGATTTATAATATGTTGCCTTTGCGTGAACTGAATTATAATATGTACTCGTCTTTCTCTTTTCTGTTTTTTTTTGTTTTTTTTTTTTTTTTTAGTCAGGACACAAGATTGTTGTTTCACGTACCGAGTGTGCGGGACGTTTCGTCCCCCTCCCTCCTCCCCTCCGTAAAAGAAAAGCTTTGTGTTTGAATAATCGATTCGATTGCGCACACAAAGCGATCATAATCACGGTTGAGATAATTCGTTACAAACTCGCGATATACGTAACGTGCCGTCTCGTGATCGACGGGATCTCGAGATCTCGATATCGTCAGTGGTTCGTCTGGCCAGCGGCGCGGTGGTTGCTGGCCCTGAGAAAGCCCCATCCTTCTCTTTGCGATGATCACCTTCGATGTGGGTTTGGCACTGACTCACTCACACACACACACACACACACACACACCGCCTGGCCCACTTACGCACTATCGAGACACACAACGCGTGCAAAAAACTCGACGGTGCCAATAATTACGCTTTTCCGTAATCTGATTACGGAACGACGAACGTTATTCGATCGAAACTTACCAGAAAACTTATTTGATTAAATTAACAATAAAAAACGCTCGCAATATTAAATATAAAATAAGAAACTAAGGTCCAATCGAGCCAAAATACTTAGGTGGTAGCAAAAAATATATTTAATAAAAACAGGTAACTAGTTTTTCACAGACGTTTCGACTCTGACTTGAGTCTTTTTCAATGTGAAT
>NW_018020810.1:0-37931 GCF_002006095.1 Pseudomyrmex gracilis | reverse complement strand
ACACTTTTAAAACCCAACGCGACTCCGTCCCATTGATCATATCGATTTTCTTTGTGCGCGATAATAAATGTATTTTTTATTACACACATTTACGTGTATTTATATTTTTCATTTGTTTATATTTAGTTTTACTTATAATATTATTCAACTTTATTTTAAATAACATTTTTATTGATATTTTATTTATTAGATCCGCCAATTGACTAATTGATTTAAAAAAAAAAAAAAAAAAACAAAAAACAAAAATCTCACATGCACAGACATGACGGTACGTTGCAATAGTTTTGTTTTTATAACGCGATTGTGAAAACTGTGTCGTGTGTCTCTCGCGATATCTCGCACGCGCAAGTCGGACACCTTCGTTCCGACAAGGTGGAAGTGATGGCCGGGGCGCGCACGTGTTGAATGCCTTATAAAGTACGAATGAGAAGCGGACGTCCTGAAGCGTATTATGTAACATTGTCTTCCTCTCTCCCTTTTTGCCGGTAATTAATATCGCTTGCTTTGCTTATTAACCTTCCATCGTTCGCGCTAAACGACGTATCTCCTTTCTCCAATTATATACCGGTAGATCCGTTGGAAGAACGGGGTCAGCCGTGAGCCCAAATATGTTTCGGCAAAAATCGCGACACTACCCACGCGTCAGCGGGATATATAATATAAAACGGTAGTGAGTGCGCGCGCGCGGTGAGAGCCTTGAACCTGAAACCACCGTTTGCGAAAGCGAGATGATGGCACAATATACATACACAATGCTTCTCTCCTGGCGGTCGGTTGAGACAAATTAAAAATTCTTTCTTGATTAAATATCACAATCTTTTTTCAAATCTAATTACAATTATATTTGAGCTGAAGAACGTCAAGTAATATTTTTTCAAGCGATTTGAAGCGAGAGGAAACTCCGAAATTGCAGATACGGAATTACGCGTCACGTGTACACGTAACGTGCAATTGCATTTGTTATATCATCGCGCTCTCTGTTGTGTGTTTGTATAAAGAGTTTTATCTAACAAAAAAAAAAAAAAAAAACGTTACATTTGGGCGCCGACATAGTTGATTCAGCGTTTAAATCGGTCGCATACACACACACACATACCCGATGTGTTAACTTCGTTCTCTCGTGTAACGTAATGTCACGATCTTACGTGTGACGATGTACCGCAATGTGTCGAGCTGTTCTCCTGGCCACTTCCTGGCTCGTCACTGGACGTTTCTTTCCGCGCGGGAAAACATCACGAACGCGCGTGTCATCGTCTCTCTTTCTCTCTCTCTGCATTTCGCTCGTTCGGAAGCGCGCGAACGTTTGCGCATCGACGATGAGAAAAAATGCGCACCAGCGCACGACGTGCAACGAGGCGACTTGAGTGCATCTTGCCGCGAAACTGCAATGCTTTCCGCGTTTTAGATATATGTGCTTCTTAAGTAATTTCAATCACACACAAATCTTTCGATACGCTCGGTCGAGGATGAAACAACTTGTGTGCGTGTGTGTGTGCGTGTGCGTACGCAGTGATTTTTAGTTTACACGTTTAACTGTAAATATTTAATTTAACTGTAAATTTTTTTATTCAATCTCAAAACAAATCTTTATCTCATAAATGGACAAAATATACGATTAAATAAATTATATATATATATATATATTGTGTACATTTCTACCCGGTAAAAAATTTTTCGTGCATAAAATTGTACGGACATATTTGGCATATAAATTTGCACAATTAAATATAATAATTTTAATATGTGTACAAGTATATATGATTATATATCGAAAATTTTTTTTAAATCTAGTAAAAATATAGTTTTATATAATTTTCTTGTATCTAACGTGATAACACTAATAGAGTTATTTTGTAATTTGATAGAAAATATCTCTCTGAAGCCATTCTCTCGAAAAAAAAAAAATTCTCCGTGTATAAAATTGTAAACGGACATATTCGGCATATAGGTAAATTTGCATTAATTAATAATATAAATAATATAAATAATATTAATATAAATATTAATATAAATAATATTAATAATATAAATATAATAATTTTTTAATTTGCGTATAAGAGTACACGTGAAAAATTTTTTACCGAGTATAAAAAATTAATTCTATGTACAGAGAGAACGAAGAGAGAGAGAATAGTTTTCTGAAATCTTCTCTATAAGGAGTGTGATTGACAGTGCATGTAGCTATTGTAAACTTTCTCTCTTCCTTCGCAATTTAATTTACTTTGAATCTATTTCTGTTTTTTTTTGTTTTTTTTTTAACCGATTGGCGGTTGTCGCGCTTCGACGAATTTTAGCGAACGATTTACATAGGCGGAGAGTTGTTTTTGAAAAAAGCCATCGCATACGCGCCATCGAGTAGTTAATACCTATTTTCGTTTGGTCCGTACACGTTCCACGGAATTTTATTTGACGGCAGCGGACCGTAACGAAATCCCTCGGCGCTGCGCGCCAGCTAAAATCCCATTCTGGGGGAACGCGATTGGCGGGCGCTTGATTGAATTGGTGGTGACCGGTTGGGCATTAAGGTCCAGCTTGCAAAGGATTGAATTTCTCTCGTCACAATTATCGACCCGTTTTCTCTTATCCTCGCGCGTACGACCCACCGCAAATTCCGCGGTAATCGTCTAAATGCAGCTGGTGCCTTTAATAGGATGGGCAACGGGGAAGGAAGGACGGGGGGGAGAAACCAAATCCACACACGAGAGCGCAGATACCCAAATGACATTCAAACAAACAGCCCGCATTTTTATGCAGAGTTCTCATTGCCAAAAAAAAGATTCCCATAAACTTAGAAAACGTACAATTGTGTACAAATTGAAGTTTGTTGTCTTCGGTTTTGAAATTAGATAACGATGCATAACAATCAATGTGCGGATTATGATTGTAAAAAATACAAAGAGAGTTTATCAATGAGAAACTTTGCTGAAGAAAATCTGCTTGATTGGAAGTTGTGATCCCGTTTGAACTCGGTCAATATTAACACAAAACAAGTTTGTATCATTGACACAATTGGAAAGCTTCGAAAGAAGAGTGTCACGGTCGATCCGAATTGACAGCACGTAAATCTTTAAGAAACTGAAAACGTGAGATGAATCCGCGGAATATGATACGATCGAGATCGCGCGTATCGAGTCTGTAGTTTCGAGCGAGTCTCATTGTCGAAAATGTTCGCGTATCTAAACATGCTATTAGAGTTGTTTATGACACAATGAGCGAACGAAAAGCGATTAATGTGTGAAAAAATATCGCTTATATTATTTCCGTTGCTTCGCGGAAGTTTCGAACACAACTCGTTGTGTTCTCGAGACGTTGGCATTGTGCTGTCCAACGATAATTGACTTTGATCTAGATTGACTTCTCAGATCTAGATGCGGATCTTGACCTCCGTTAACTGAGTATCGGTAAATCGAACTGGATTAAACGGACATAGTCTAATACAGAGAGTTGTATGTATATATATATATACAATCGATTCAACTCAAATGTATTATTCGATCTGATGAAATATTTCAGACCATTTGATTAAATTAGCGGACAAACTTACTTTGATGATAATTGAAGGGAAAAGAATTAATTTGTTCTTGTCTCCAAGTTAAAAATGATTCTTCATATCGCTAAAAAACTCTGATAAAACTATGATCAATTATTCTATCAATAATTATTAATTATCGTATTATTATTATTAATTATATATATTGTATAGTATTTAATACGTAATTATTTAATATGTTGTAATTATTTAATTTACACATATTAATTCTGTGCGCATTCTTTGTAATATAAAACATCCATAATTATATCACGCGTTACGTGTAATAATTATAACAAAATTCCACTGCTTTATTGTTCTTTTTTTTTTTTTTTTTTCTAGATGAGAAACAGGCAAGAAAGGGTTAAATCCGTGTGTTTCGTGTCGGAAAATCGTACTCGAGAAACTAATTGAGAACCACGAAGTGTGCTCCGTTAACGAGCGTAATTGTTCTTGGATACAAGGGGATTTAATTACACGGCACTTCTCTCTTTTGCTCTCCGTGCTCCGAAGCGCGGCGTATCTCTCCCTCTTATTATTAATGAGCGACGTTCCCGAAGGTGAGTGATTACGCAAAAAGTGGCCGATGTATCAACAGTCGTCGCTTTTTAGCCTGATTCTGCATTATTTGTTTACAAGCAATCAAATTGCTGGGAACTCGCTGCGAGTTAATTAATCAGTTGGCGCACGGTCGGCCGGTCTACGCCGTCGATTCGCGCCGATATCGTTTCGTTGCCATAATTTCTGTCACGTTCGAGATAGTGCGAAACAGTTGGACAAAAATCAGTGCGTGCGTGAAAATTTCTCGATCAAATTAGAAATATATACCAAAGGTTGCATATTTCTATTTTTTTTTTTTTTGTTTCGCGGAAACAAATAACATAACTCGAAAAATTTCAATCAAAAATGCGAGTTCAGATTTATCACGAGAAGATTTTGTAAAAAATTTGGAAAAAAATGTGATAAAATAAAATTGTCGAGAAAAATATATACAAAACGATTTTATATATATATATATATATATATATACCACCGATAATCCGTCAATTTTTCGACTATTTATTTTTGTTACTATTTCGCATGCAATCCCATCGACTGCTTCGATTCGCAATCCTGCGTAAGATACGTGACGTTTGCGTTTTATCCGCGGATAAACCAATCGCGATCGATTTCTGTTGAGAGCCAGTGTTTACGCGTTGGAATTACATGTGTGTTTATATATGATCGTGTATATATATATATATATACATATATATATATACGCACATATACAAACGAAACAACAACACACTCACCGCGTTTGGATATCCGGGAAACACACAAATCCGTTGCTGCTCCTCTCTATTCTCTTCTCTCTTCTCTTCTTTTTTATCGCGTATCCGACAAAAAACAATATCAATTTATCACATATCTCCTCTCTCTCTCTTTTCTGATACGTGATTTCGCGCGACCTTTCTTCCGCTCTCTTCGTCCGCGCGCGTTTTATACAAAGTTTCTCTTTTCTTCTCGTCTCTCTCTCCCGCGATTCCAGAACAATCTCCGCGCACGTATTGCTTACTCTACTATTGTGAAAAAAAACATTTTATGACGGGATTAAAAATGAATTACAATCTCATCGGGAATATAAAACGGGAAAAGAATGAGGTGCGGCGTGTGAAAACGATCGAACGCGCGCGCGTTCACGCACACAAATTTTTTTTTTTTTTTATTTAAGCGCGCCGATCTTTTCCCATACAAACCGGCGAACTTTTGTCCGTGTCACGTGCCACAAAGACCTGTTTCGTCGTGCCCACCCGTCGTGCTTTCTCTCTTCTTCTTCTTCTTCTCAGTCAGTCTCTCGCAGGAGAACGACAAACACAAATATCACTTTCTCTATATGTCTCTTGTGCTCGTTGGTTATACCTCAACACCCGTTCGCATACCTGTCTGTTATTACTTCGTCAGTAATAAATGGTATCTGTATATAACATGTGTCTCTTATTTTAACCTTCCTTTTCGCGTCTCAGTATTTTCTCTCTCTTTCTCTCACTCTCTCTCTCTCTCTCGACAGATTTCTCAGAAACAACAAATCTGTTTGTTCACTCGCGTTTGTCTTTCTTTTTTTTTTTTTTTTTTTTTGTCTTCCTCGCTGTCCTCACCTCACGGCGCCGCGTCGCTGCTGCTGCTGCTGTTGCACCTGTCCGGCCTGACAAGCCGTCGCCGGCGCACTTTCACAAATCGCGCTGCTTTCGATCGCGCGATACGCGCAAAACACACCCCGCCAACACGGACGCTTCGATTCGACTCTTCTTCTCTTCGCGGAGAGCGGAGCGATCGCGAAAAAAAAAAAAAAAATCTGATCGCTCCGCCGAAATTTCACGTCGGCCGGAGAAGAAAAGGCGCTTCCGCGCCTCCGAGGCAATCGATCGATTCTCTCGATCGATATCGCCCAAAGAATCCTCCACGATTCTTTGAAACAAAGTTCACACCGGATCCAAGACGATCCCGCGATGTTTCATGTTCGTTTCAAAAATCTCTTTTAATTCTTCTTTTTATTTTGAATATTGTGTGAAGCGAGAAAATCAAATTTCTATCTTCTTCGAAACAAAAAAAATCGCGCAGTTTTTCTCGTCGAGAGTTCGGTATCTCCTCGTATTTCAAATTGCTCTCGGCAGAGAGTTTTCTTTTTCCCGGCGGGAATATAGTAAGTCACGAGCGCGAGGTTTAAAAAACGGAGGATTTCCGAAAAGAAAAAATAATAACCCGAGTGTGTTGTTCGCAGAACTACCTTCCGTTCGGTGCAGGCGTCGAGTGGCGACTGTCGTTTCTTCCAACGTTCAGTCTGCCTCCGGCCTGTCCCTTCCCCCTCTTCAGCTGCCGGGAACCGACTACGCACACTTCACGGATTTATGCTATTACCGCACTGTGTGTTTCACCCCCTACGGGGGGAGCCGCTACGCATCTCCACTTCTCCGCATCCACCCCCGGTTGGTTCTTCTTCTCTTTTCAATTTTCACTGCCGCGCCTTGTCCGTAGGCAATGCGAAAAGAAATTTTGACGGTCACGCCGTCAAAAACACGAAACAAAGCGGGAGGATTTTTTAATCAATCAATTCTCGTCGCTTAATTGTTAAAGAGATACGTGTCCGGTACCGAGTGAAATTTTTATTACTTCGCGCTGCAATACATATCTGTAAATAAATTCGCGACTTTGCGTATAATTTTTGGAACAAAAAAACCAAATGGTAAAACTTATTTTTTTTTTTTTTTTTTTTTTATGTCCGTCCAGATCAAAAAATTTTCTCGAACCGTGCGGCGGTCTCTCTCTCCCTCTCTTGAATTTGCGCGCGATTTCGAGCAAGAAATAAATCAACCGAGAAAAACCAACCTGACGGGCGCGTATTAACGTCTCTCTCCGTCGAGGCTCTCCCGCGCGTTTCGGAGAGAGGGTTTAAAGCCGACTCCGTTATCGCGCGTCCCCGAAACTGCTGCGAGCGATCCCGGGAGGGATCTTCTTCTCGTTCTCTGATCCCGTCTGACGCGCGGACGATCCGCTTCGGGCTCCGATCCTGGGGGGCTCGGTTGGCGCGCAATGCCGGCAAACGCGATGTGGGACGGTTGAAGAAGGAGGATAGGGGTGATAGCAGAGAGTGGAGACGCGGGATATAACAGTAGGTCCTTATCGGAGGTCGCGCATGACGAGACAAGCTAATTGTGTTATCAGTGCGCAACGGACGCGTTGCAGCAATCCCGTCGCAGCATCGCTCGCTCTCACAAGCTCTCTCTCTCTCTCTGGCGCGCCCTTGCATAGCGTGTGCTTGTGTTTTCCAAACGGTGCGACAGACGCATCTAAGCGCCGGTGCTAGTCCGCAACGAGCGCGCGTTACAATAAAATACGCAAACATCTGACATCTCTAGAGTTCCCTAGAGCCGTTATACCTGTGTATCGCTCTGAGTAGTAATAGTAACGCGTGGTTAACCGGAGCACACAATGAGTTACCTCTATTCGTCGTGCATTAATTTATTACAAAGTCAACGCAATACCACGCGCGCGGCATTTACAGCAGCGCGCGCGCTGTCATCTCGTTCGTTACAATCATTAAAATAATTGCAGGCGTCGACACGGTGCAATGAGCAGCGATAAGAAAGATATTGGCCGTCGACGAATATTATCGTTATTGCGTTACTCTGTTCCTAGCTAACGTAGTAGTGCAATAATGCGATCGGCCAGTAGATAAAAGTGTTGACGCTCGGTTTTGCTTCGAGGATGAAAAAAAAAATAAAAAAAAGAGCAGAGGGGAGAATCTCCTCGTTCCGTGTCTGATCTTAATTACGACGTGGCGTATGGACCGGATCTCCCTAGCCCGAGGTCCATTCGCCTCGCGGTATGAATATCGCATTAAGTCGCGCGCGAGCGAGAGATAGAGCTCTAGGCTCTAGAGGGGGTTAACCCCGGGAGAGAAACTACGAATTTAATAGAATAATAAATGGAGCGCGCGCCCGGTGTGTTTCGCTCGAGGCGTAAATCAATGCTCTCCCCCCCCCCCTAATAGCGATTCGTCTTGTATGATAATAAGTCAGATTGCTTGAAAATTATGTAGCGATCTCAATATATGAAAATTGGAAGGAACATTTTGACATCTCGTAGGTCCCCCTACGCGTCGATGTATAAATTTTATTTTAATTCCGTTGCGTGTACGTATGTGTGTGCGTGAGGTGTATATCCGTGTGGAAAGTCATTTGCCGCGAAGCGATTACTTACACTTATACACCGGGTCCGCAGTTAAATATTGTAGAATTTTCCTCGATTAGGATTAGTCAAATAAAAGACAGATTTGTTTGTTTAAAAAAAATATGACAGAGTTTAATTAATTAATTAAACTCGAAAGAGAGCTTGTGTGCGCGCACACGTGATAATTGTCAGCGATATCAAATCCGGAGCGCGTAATTTTTTTTTCGTCTTCTGTCGACGCGGATGCGAAGTTTTCTGTTTGCTCTTCACAGCGTTACATCTTTAATCGTTATCCGTTATTCCGATCTGTCGAAAGGCAATCGATAGATCGATTAAGGAAAACCGGAAAATAATTATCTTCAGGACGGGTTCCACAATCATTTCACGTCGTTGAGAATTCTCAACCGTTATGTACGAATATTCGAAAACGCGATACAACTAACAAAATTGCGTACAATATCAATTTCAGTTCCTACGGTACTTTTTACAGGGAATTTTGATTTCTCACACTAATTCAAGACGGCTTAGTTTTTTTTATTAAAAAACAAAAAAATGCTTATCCTTAAAACCGCTCCTGATTGAATAAAAAAAAAAAAATAAAACAATAACGTACGGCTCCAAGAGATGAGTCCTCGTGTTCTTTAAACGTACGAATTTTCATTAAGATAACCCGTGTGGTTTTTGAAAGAAAGCGAAATTTTTGAAGAAAGCGAATTTTTTTTCTTCAACTTTGACACTTTGTATCTTTGAAACCGGACGCATTTCGAACGCGCGCGTCAATACGAAGTATTCGTCTTGAATCGGTGTGAGGGGAATCGCTTCTTAAAATCTCTTTCGAAGTACTTAACCACCACCCTGTATATAACCACCACCTTGCTTTTTCAAGAGTTTCTTGATTGCGAATAGAATGCAGTGTTAATGCCAATTTGTTTTTTTCTTCGAAGTAAACGGAGTCGGGGAAACGGAAACACCTTCACCAGCTTGCGGAATGTATCCCGCGAGGAAAACCCATATAGGTCTGTAGGAGTAACACCTAAATTAATAATCGCGCTTTACCGTCGGTAATTACACTCGGCGGCAGCTCGCATTTATGGGAGACGGTGACTGCGGAGGTAAAGCGCAGCGAGAGGAGAGAGAGAGAGAGAGACTTGTATGTAATTACGCATTCCCGCGTGTAGCAAGCGCGCGCGCGCGGTCAAGCTCTCTTGGTACACATTTGCCATAAATGAATCTCGCCATAATGAAACGCGCAAGGCGCGATATGTGTACTCGCGTGGAGAACAGAAAAAAAAAATCTCACCGAGCTTATGAATTTTATTCCCGCGTGTGTTAGTTCAATTCTCATCTTCTCGCGAACTCTCTTCTCAAAGTCAAGTCGAAAACCTACACCGAAAAAATTATATTCTTATAAGTAGAAGATTTTATACTTAAAAAATCTTCTTAAAGATTTTAGATGATATTTATCTGAAATTAAGAATATATTCTTTATTTAAGAATATATTCTTAATTTAAGAATATAGTCTTTTTCGATAGTGAGATATATATGTTTTTCTATATAGAGGCTTTTTATATTCTAATCAGTATATATTCTTATCAATATTACTATTTAGAGGATTTTCCTCTTAAAATAAGAAACTCTTCTTGGCGCCTATTTTAGTATAAAATATACTTAAAGTAAGTGGGATATCCTCAAAACAAGAATACAATTTTTTCGGTGTACGGAAACTGCGCGTACACGCGACGAGGAGTTCGTTGATCATCACTTAGGACGTATGGAAACGTCATCGGATATTTATGTAGAGATTACGTAGAGAGAGATATACGCGCGTACGACTCCGATACATCTCCCCCGTAATGAACTCGCTGCGGCACGACGAGTACACGCGCCGCGCGTGTAACGCGCATCGCTCCGTTATCCGAGGGTGCGAGAGACAGATCGAACTGTTCTCGAGCAATCCTCTCTCTGTGATGTGTTACAGGTTCAATGCATTAGTTTGCCTAAAAGGTTTGCGCCATCAGTCTCTAAACGCCTCCCTTTGTCGTTCGCCCACCGCGCTTCCCCGTCATCGCCCTCTCGCTCGAATCGCGGAGCGATCTCTCTGTTTTCTCTCTGATCTCTCTCCTCCGCTCGCGCTGCCAGCAGTTTGTTCGCGCGAACAAACATCCTCCGGGGGGGGCAAAAAGAGGGCAAACACACACACCCCCTCCCCCTTATAATATATAGTATAGTAGTGTGGCACGCACGTGTGTGCGCGCGCGTGGTCGATGCTCGCGTGTAAATCAAGTGCTGCGTTGCATCAGTGGAATTCACGATGGGTTAGTGCGGCGTGTTAATTCACGCTAATGGACAGGTTATGAAAGTTTAATTGTCGGTGGTTGGGGGCGCACACTGCGCACACAAGAGAATGAGATGCAAGGGGAATTGTGCGGGGAAGCTGGCGTTGTTCACCGCGTTTTTGAAGAAATTTTTTATTTTTTTACTAACAAGATATGTATAAGGCCTTATACGAGGCCATTCTCAAAATGTTTTGAGTAGAAACTGTACGTGTATACACCGAAAAAATTGTATTCCTGTTTTGAGGATATCCCACTTACTTTAAGTATATTTTATACTAAAATAGGCGCCAAGAAGAGTTTCTTATTTTAAGAGGAAAATCCTCTAAATAGTAATATTGATAATAATATATACTGATTAGAATATAAAAAGCCTCTATAGAAAAACATATATATCTCACTATCGAAAAAGACTATATTCTTAAATTAAGAATATATTCTTAAATAAAGAAATATATTCTTATAACCTTTTCGCTCCGGGACTGGTCCATATATGGACCAGCAAGAAAAGCGAACGTAATAGATGTTTATAAGGTCAATTTAATGCACTAAATTTAGGAAAAAAATTGAAAAAAATCCTGGTTACTTCTTTGACCTTCAAAATTAACTTTGAAGGGGGGGGGTAGCAGGTTATTATTAACTTTTTCAGCTAAAATGCGAGGTCAATTTTAAAGGAAAAATCCTCGGAGCGAAAAGGTTAATTTCAGAAGAATATCATCTAAAATCTTTAAGAAGATTTTTTAAGTATAAAATCTTCTACTTACGAGAATATAATTTTTTCGGTGTATATATACATACACATGTATAACGAATTCAACTTGTAAATTTTTGACAAGTGAGTGTTTTTTGAGTTGAAAACTCAATTCTCAAAATCATACGGGATGCCGGATTTGCATCTCACATACGACAGATCCCGTATACCTCCCTAACTAATTTTTAAAAACTTTGCGAAAAAAACTCCTCGGCCAGGAGTCGAACCTGGAATCTCCGGCTTTCCGTGCCGTCGCCTTCCCTGTTAGGCGTTATTTTTATTTTTTGTTTTTTTGTTCTCGCGAGCGAAACAATAAATTGTTAACAATAGTTGTTGCGAGAGAGGGAGAGAAACGAGTGTACACAAATTGCTCTTACGTCTTTCCGCGAGCGAATTATATGAAGTATAGTCGGGACGTATAAAGAAATTTCTCAGGTAACCAGTTATTATAACGCTGAACGACGACGCGCGGTCGCAACCGGTTGAAATGTGTTGATAAATATATCGCTGAGATGTCTGCCACAGAGAGAAACGAACGTTGCGCAACGTGCTTTCTACTACTCTCGCACAGTTTCATGTTATCGATCGACCTTTAATGCGCCGCGCGGAGTCAACCAGCTGCTTCGCGATTAGCGATCGCGATTTCGCGCACGTTGCAAATTGTGCCCGCAACCGTATACCGTTCTTTTTGTCCCTCTCTCTCTCTCTCTCGACGATTCGGTCGCGCGCTTTAGATATTGATTAATATATTACGCAAATCAAAGCAGAGAATCGCGCGTCTTCGAGACAACAAATCCGTTGCTCGTATTATTTTTTTCACAGCGAGGTGATTGTAGTTCGATTGATCAAACGCGTCCGGATCGACGCACACACGCGGAGCTCTTGTGCCTCATCTCACGTATCACGTACTTTCCACCGACAACGAGATGAAAAAAAAAAAAAAAAAAACTAAACTTAAACTCGAGAGTAGTTTTTTTTTGTCTCTTTTATAAAATATTTCCCCGTCTTTGTATTTAGTTCCTCTTCACACTTGTAGCGTGAAAAACAAAATTGTGAGAAACAATGTGATTACATTATTACATATTCAATGATTTGATAAACCGCTGAATTTTTTTTTTGTTTTTTACTGTCATTCCGAAAGTTTCCGAAAATTCACCGATGCACACCGAGAGCAAAATGAGAAAGAAAGACAGAAAGCGCGGTTTAAAAAATTTTTTTTTTCTTTTTCTCGGCAGTTTGCCGTGTACTCAAATAACGCAATACTCGGTTTGTGTGCAAGCAAATGGACGTTCCCATTCCGGCTGCATTTGTAATTAATGAAGAGACGCACGGCGCCGATAAAAAAAAAAAAAAAAAAACAGGACGGACGCTGCGTGGACGCTGAGATTGCGACCCAACTATTTAGAAGAGATACGCGCGTAGGTAGCTACGTACGTATATACACGCGCGAGAAGAGGTGTATCTATCTCTCATTTGCATCCCTCCTCGCGAGAATAGGAGGCAGCTGGCGGTTGTTGGTCAGCCGGCGCTTGGTCAGAGCGTCGCCGCTCTTGCTCTCTTCATCTCGTTCCACCGACCAAGAAATTCCTAGACAGTGGAGGCTCTGTGCGTCTCTCGACGTTTCTGCACGGTTTCACCGCTCAGGATTTCCTGTTTCCTGCATCTCGCGGATGCACGACTCCAACGGGGCGCTCCAACGTCGCTTATAACAGCAGCAATAACGCGTTCGCGCCCGCGAACCCACCACTCTCTCTCTCTCGTCTCTCTGATGCGTCACGTCTAAGTGTGACCACGCAAAAGTGTGTAAACTCACGGCGCAACACGACGACGATAATAATAAAATTCATATCGAACGCATACTTGGCTAATTAAATGTTCCTCGGTGACGACGATCTTTGCCGCCACACATCGCGCGTCCTTGTGTTTCTATTTAAAAAAAAATATATATTCACACTTTTATCGTCTCTTTCACATTTTTATCATCTTCCACACGTACACACATCCGTCACTCGAACACAAAATACGTGTGCACACAAAGCGGTCGGTATACCTGCCATTTTTTCCTTACATTGCAATTCTCTCGCACAGGCACGTTCGATCGAGTATGGTTGAACGAACGACCTTAGAAGAACACAATGTGAATCTTTTAACAGTTTGTATTACACATATTTAAATTTAGAATCTTCTTTTCATTTTTTTTTTTTTTTTTTTTTTTTCAATAATTTTTTCCAAATTGCTACGATTTTTTTTCCGAACGTGAGAAAATGCGCGATCTCGATCTTTATATTTGCAACAACGTGAGGACACAATGTAGGATTTTATTTTGTACAATTTACGATCTTATAGAGTATTTATTTTATAATGCGACACACACACACACACACAAAAGGCATACTCGTGACAGCATTGACTCGTGAATCGTTTTTAATTCTCGATCCATACAAGTTCAGAAAACCTGGGACAGAGGAAAAAGAAAGAGGACCTCTTTGTCCGAAGATCTGATGGAATAAATAATCGTTTTATACGATTATATTATTTACGAATGTGTGCGCGCGCGTGTGACTATAAATTGAAGTGAAAACTGTAGGGACAACACTATATATTTACCTAATATTTTATATCTCGTAGCAACAAGATAAAAAAAAAAAAAAAAAACGAGCGAAATTAAATGAGAGTATTAACACGCACAAGATCTGATTTCTCGTACCTCTCCGTGTTCATAAAGATTCTATTCAGCACTATGCTCCTTTGATTCTAGCTTGCGCTTCTTATTCTACGATGGTAATTAATAAACGAATTAATAAATTACTTGGCGCTGTACGCGCGCGCACGCACGCACACACAGGAATTTCATCTTCCACGATCGAATTCCTTCAATCTCGCTCATGTTGAGTTCGAGAAATTGTGAATTCAAGAATGTCGCGCGTTCGCGATAGTGAGCAACACATCGCAACTGATCCACTTTGGTATAATGTATATATATATATATTACGAAAGAGAATCTCATTTGTACACAATGAAATAAAAAAAGTTGACGAATAAAACGCGTCACAATGAGTTTTTTAACGTTTTATTTGGTTTTTTTTTTTTTTTTTTTACATCTCTTTGCTACTTGAGAGAGAGAGAGAGAGACTTAGTTGCAATATATATGTTTCTTCGGAGAAGAAACGCAATTTTTCGCCGACAAAGAGTCTAGTGTGTATCGCAGCAAATACCGTCAAACAGCGGGCGGCGCGCGCTTAATAACTGCGGCCCCGCTATAAAGCAATAAGTAATCACGCCGTCGCTGGTTAACTGGGTTAACGGCGGCGGCGACGACGTTGAGAGATATGAAAACGTGATCGAAAATGGAACGGTTCACCGGCCGCGAGCGCATACCGGAAGTGCAATTTCGCGGAGCGGCGGCGACGACGACGACGAGGAGATGGCGGCGCAGGAGCCACCGAAAATAACCCCGTGTCGACGACGAAACACTCAGTCAAGACGCTCTATGAGAAAGGGTCGCTTAACTCGTTAGCAAGCTTTTGTTCGACAAAAAAAAAAAAAACTGACTCAAGGTTGAACCGAAATGTACTTTTATTGCCCCCCCCCCCGACGAGTTCGCGCAAATGCGACTCTGAACGCTCTTGTTTCGAGCTTGTGCATCATTTGTAAATGTTTTTTTTTTTTTTTTTTTTAAGTTAAAACATTGCACTCTCTTTGTTTCTTCACGCGTCTTACGTTGTTTTTTTTCTCAAAGGAAAATTATTATTTTGTATTTAATAATATCTTCTTCTGTGCGTGTGTGCGCATCTTATACAAGACTTTTATCACTTCACGCGCGCGTTTCTGTTTCTTCTCATTGACTCGTATTTTATGAAGGAAGAGACGTAAACCACTCTTTTTCGCCATTATATCTCAATGTATATGAAGAAATACTGATCAAAATTGTGTTAAAAGAAAAAAAGACCTTGAGAAGGATTTTCTTTCTCTCTTACACGTGAAAATAACTAAGTTCTTAATTTCCGCGTTAAAAAAAAAAAAAAAAAAATACGCAGAATTGACTGATTCATCGTGCAAACTCTTTTTTTTTTTTGTTTTGTTTTGTTTGCACCCAACGCCACGTTTATTGTTACATGCTGTTTTGCACCAACGCGTGTATGCAAAACAACTCAAGCCGTCAAACTTTTATCACACAAAGAACCGAACAATCTGGATTTTAGATCTGCAACGACTAATTGATTGTTAAAACGTGACCGGAAGTAGAACAAATTGTTTTATCAGAAAAAAAACAAATATTCTGGCGTGTCTTCGCCATTTGCTCAAATAAAAGTTTTCGATGTTTCAAACATGTCTCTTCGGATTGTTTATGCGAAAAAAACAAGGAGTCACATCCTTCCAATCGCATAATATTTACTTTGTGTATCGCACAATGCGAAAAGAAATCTTTGATTCTACTTTCTAAATGTTTTTTTTTTTTTTTTTTTTACATAATTGTTTTACTTCTTACACTACTTCTTGTGTTCTCGAAGAAAAAGCGAGGTGTACAATTACTATCGGTGTTTTACACTTTTTTTTAATGAAATCGATGGAGCGAAGTGACGTAACGGACAGTTATTTAAGAGCCACTGAGTTTAGACAAACGGTTTTTTTTTTGCCTCTTTTGCGCGCGCGACAATAAGAAAATAAATTTCACTTGCAAAATATTGATTTCTTCCCCTCGTGCGGCGTCTTCCTACTCGCCGATATGTCTCGTCGATTACCGCGAGATTTATCGAATCGGTAATAGTGGTAAAAGAAGCAAATCGGATTTTTCTGCTCGATTGCACCGTCAAGGTCGTCTGGGGCGACTGTGGAGAAAGGATTGAAGGCGCCATTCGGAAGATGCAATTACACGGGGCATCCACGTGTTTTTCCCTTGAAAATCATTGAGACACAACTACAAGAAGATGATAACTTAAATGAAAAAACAAAAAAAAAAAAAAAGATTCGCGCTCTTGAAGATCCCAGCGTGTTGCGTAAAACGCGTGATCTTATAAAATAATAATGTTAAAGCGTGAATAAAGACGGAAACAATAAATTATTTCTTGAATTTGTTATTGCGTGCAGCGCGCACGTTTGAAATTTTGAATCGATTATTAAAATAGAGACCGTAGTAGTGTAAATTTTTTTCATTTTATTTGAACGCGCGCACAAAAACGAATCAGAAATAACGAACAAATGACGTCAAGTGTATCACTCGTAACATATATATATATATATATATATCTGTCTCGCATCAGTCTCGATTTTCACATATGAGAATCATTCGATATATCATCGGAAGAGATCAACATTAGATATTTTAGGAACTTGCTTTCGGCAATAGTGTGTGTTATAGCCAGCTATCTTCTTCTGTAATTTATCATCGCGTCTCGCCATTCTCTTACTGGTAGTACAACTAGTAGTGTGTGTGTGAACGTTCTATTGGAAAAGTTCCAAAATGTATTTTATAATTTTGCGCATGTGCGTCCCGTCAGATCCCGCGAAACTTTCTTCTCGAAGTTATCGGAGATGTCGCGCGTTACAATGTAATTTCTGAAATTACAGTTTTTTTTTTTTTTTTTTTTTTGGTGTGAAAATTACACACGAGAAGATACGCAGCTGTATCGCGTGTTTGAATTTGCAAATATAAGTTTAAACAATTCGAGAGCCAAAAGCGCAAACTCAGACGCGCTGTGATTTACATTCCTCTCTCTCTGTCTCTTATCAATTTCCGATTCCTAACGGAAACAGGTGAGACAATCCGCTAATCAGTTGGTTTCGCGTGTCACATCTCGCTCGTTCATTCATTTGTCAAAACATTTGGAGATTCGCGTGTGCTTCGTGTTTAGGTTAAAAAATCTGCGTGGAAATCTAAGGCGCGATTTGAACGAATAATAATTAAAAAAAAAAAAAGCTTAATGGAAGCGAGTTCTTCCAGAAATAGAGAATCGATTGGCGCGAGTGAGGAAACCGCGTTGGAACTTCGTAAATTGCGAGAAGCTGCCAAACATGCGGCTATTTATCACAATCACGAGAGCAAGTTTCAGAGAAGGACAGATCTTTCGCATGTCGTGCACGCCGGTCTACACTGTGTCCAATTTGTAAGAAATTGACATGATGAAAAATTTCTTTCAACTGTGAGCACAGACGTGAATTAATCATCTCTGTCTCTCTTTCTCTCTCACTCTCTTTCTCTCTCTCTCTTTCTCTCTTATGTGTATGAAAAACGTTTATTCTTTCCACGATCTATCTTTCTTATCTGGCAAAAAACCACGACACGTAATAATTCAAGATATAGCATCGCTATCTTTTTACGTGCCGTATTCCAGACGACACGGGACGAAACAACTTTATACCTGAGGTAATGCAAACGAGCAGCGACCCAGTTTTTTTCGGCCCGGATTACTTTGTCGTCGCGCAGTGATTCAGTAACGATCTCGCGAATCATCACGCGACACCGATAATTTTTGTTATGTCATCCGATATGACATGCGTCAGAGACACGCATCAAAAATGCGTTTTATATATATATAATACATATGTGCGCACATATATATATATATATATACATATATATGTGTATATAAACATGCGTGTCAAGCACGTGTGCTTCGCGAATTTTAATCGTTTCGGACAGAAAAAAAAAGGCCGACGTTCCGCGGTGTTCGATTACTCGCGTGTTCTCTACTATATTATTTTTCAGCTGACAGTTTTTGTCACGAATTAGTCGAAACCTGCTAAAACCATTGTTGACATAATAAAGCGCGATCATAATTCTGAGTTAGCGAAAATTGACGAGAAACGTGCGCAAAATTGCTTTTACAACAAATTTCTTTTTTTTTTTTTATTACATCTCGCCGCGCACAAGTTAGAGATAAGAGAGTTCAAGTTTCTTTATATAATTTTATCTTTTTTTTTTTTTTTTCATTGCTTTCACATCAGACATCTAGAAATTTATTATATGTATCTTTTTGTAGGTGGTTGCGTCGGCCATTGAAATTTTTCATCACGTGCATCATTATGTGAACGAAAGAGCGCGCGAAGAGGACGATACGATCCCAGAATTGCCGGAGGAAAGAAATCCCATTTTCTTCGTGTATCCTATTTGCATGTTGGCGAGCCTTGTTCTCGCGATCCTTTGGCTTGTTAAGAAACTACACTACAGACCTTTGATAGTGAGTCCGTTTCCCCTCCCCCCCCCCCCCCAAAGAATATTCTTATAAATAATCACGCGAGACGTGTGTTCAGTTATTTATCTGATAACAAGTGCTATAAATATTTATTTATGTACATATGTATGAGATGACAAATACGGTGGCGACGAAAATAAATTTTGTAAGCCTCTCGTAGCGTGCACGACCGGGGCTATTCTGATGCTTGTGACGGGAATAATGGAGATGAGACATGCCGATATTTACATTGACATTACCGAATTTACCGATGAGGAAATATTGGAGCATCCCGTATTTATTCACAATTTTGTGATGTGTATATTGTCGATATTTGTCATGACTCTGTATTTGGTTCAAGCTTGGGTTCTCTTCGATCAGTGGCAGTGGGTGTGTGTGTGTTACGATTTATAAACTTGAAAATTCAATCTTCGTTTTTTTTGTTTTTTAATTGCGTGTCTTCTCTTATTTATTTTATTAAATAACTTAAAAAAAAAAAACCTGTTTGCAATTTTAGATTCGACGAGAATCAGCAAGTTCAACGGATATTACGCAAAGTTCTGACTCTAGTGTGGATACCGACGTAACTGAAGATTCTATTATTGAAGAAAAGATCGATAGACTCGGGCAGACTGTAGAACTGGCACCAATTCCTACTTTGAGAGATTTATCCGTTCCCTCTGCGATTGTTGTAAGAGAGCGACAATTTGTCGATTTATTCACTAGTTTACTAATGTTTTAACACAAGTAGACTTTTTTTGTTTCTCGTAAATAAAAAAAAAAACAATTTTTCTCTCGAAAATGATCGTGTGTGATTGATTTTACTTCTGAAATTATATTGAATAATCAGTACAACATAGGTATCTTCTTCAAACGTGGATATTTTTCAAAAAGATATGCAAATATTTGCATATCTTCCGAGTGTGTTAAAATATTTTTTTCAACATATGGGAAGATGTTATTTGAAAACAAAGAGTTCTAAAATTTTATCAACAACATACGAACATATATATTTCACTTCTTTTTAGGAAATAGATGAGGAACCACGTCTCTATTGTTGTTTCGTCGACTGCTACAATTATATTAGAACAAAACTGGAAAGTAAACCAAAACACGAGTTCCAAGTAGTGCACGTTATGTAACATTCTCAAAAAAAAAAAAAAAAAACGATAAAAATTTGCATCGATTTAATTATTTTAATCGCACAAACGGGAAAAAATATAACGATCGCCGGTACGGCAGTTGTTTGAACACTCTGTTTCACCGCGATGTTTCTCTCCCAGATTTGATAGCCTTTGCGCCATCTTGAAGAGACTGTTAAATGCCAGTGAGTAAAATGCTGTTTAAGCTCTGCGAATAAAACAGTTAATTAATAACAAGCAGTTTATAAAATATACGCGTGCATTTTCATTAGACATTTTTTGATTATTAAAATGTATTTTTAATCTGTTCGCGCGATTGTGAATAAATTGTTAGATATTTAATATTTATTTATAGTAAGCAATATATATTAATCTACTTTTGCAACAAAAATTATCAAGTTTATTATGCAGACTCTCGTAAATAAAGAAAACTTTTTAATTCTATAAGTATACTATTAATTTTACATCTCTATTTATGTAAAGGAGTAAATTTGTAGCCTTACGTGACCGATCACATTCTACAGTGAGTGTATCGAATTTATGGAGGATCTCGCGAAAAGTCGTATCGTAAGTAAGCGGGCGAAAGGAGGCTAATGAATACGAATGCGAACATCGTGGGTAATTCGCTGATAGCATATGTACAAAAAAAAAACGATAGGTTGAAAAATTGTGGCGCAAGAATAAAAGACGATAAAAAAAAACACAAGCAAATGAGCAAGCGAATTAGATGTTAGATAGTAAAAGAAATCATACACAAATCCTTCAAAGCAGATATAAAAAAAAAGTCTAAGAACAAAAAAACAGCCGTAATATAATTCGAAATGGTGAAATGGACCTTCCAGCTATGAAACCAAGATCGAGGTGGCTTAAATAAAATCAAATTGAATCCAAAACGGAGATCATTCAATTTGATTTTATTTAAGCCATCTTGGTCTCATAGCTGGAAGGTTCATTTCAGCATTAAAAAAAAAGTCTTTTTGCGTCTTTTCATATAAAAAAAAAGCAATGTCTTTTTTTTTCACTAACATCAGACGTTGAACTAAACGAATCTTGATTTTAAACGTTTTTAAGTTTCATCGAATTTTGATTCTAATTGTTAGAATATATTCGATATTGCAAATTTCGTGTCGTGTATAAAATTAAATCTGAAATTCGAGGATCCTACATATCGTTACAATATGCATACCGGAAGTTACTCATTGATCATTATGATATTTAAAGCCTCAGCTTCACGTTTTTACTATCTGTTTGAATCGCTACACGACGTCATCGTATAACAAGCAACACATGATGTCACGCTCGGGACATAAAATTATGCGTAGAATACGACGTAATCCTCGAAACGCGATCCAATACCCGGTGTCTGACAGATAACACAACAATTACATTGTGGAAATAAGCAGCGTGAAACATTTATTAAATGGAATTCTTCGTATTTGCGATAAAACGATGCAGCATGAATGACTAATTTAAAGAAGTCAATGATTAACTCTGACTATATAAATAACGTTATTTTTAAATCAAGAGTAATTTAAGCCCCGTAAGCGAACAAACGTTAAACAATAATATATATTAAAAAGATATATCTGAGCATTTTTTGCGATAAAAAAAAAAAACAAATTAAAAAGATATATCTGAACAATTTTTGCAATCTAGTTTAAGAGCGAAAAAATTTAACAAAATTGATATATTGTCATTATTAAAAAACTAAAAACTTGTGAGAAAAAATTTTTGACAAATAACACACATGAGAATCACTGGACCATAACGCGCTTATATATGTGTTCACTCGGTATATACGAACACCATGGCGTAAAAGTCGTCGTGTTTCCGTCGATCGTAAAAATCGAGGCTGGCTGACGCGCCTTCACAATGCATGGTCGGTCTTCAGCATCAGTCGTCGTTGAACTCTCGTCTCGTGAGCATCAGCTACAGCTGTCAAGTAGCGGTTGAATCGAATCGAAACAAATTTACGCGGATATACATATATGTAAGTACGACGCTGTATACAGCGGACGACCGAATATACCTAACCCGATGCACCCGAACAACCGAATCGCTTAACTTCTATCTTGCGACACAAAATCGGAGAAAATGCGAAGATATTGCAACTTTCGAAGGTTAAAACGCTTCCGACGCTTTCTCAAGTTCTTTGTTCGTATCATTCTTTTTATGCGCTCTGGTTCAGGATCATCTAACCTTGACCACTTAGAATAAGATCGTTAACATAACAATAGAAACACACATTTGCTCCGCTTACCGTGAACGTACGAAAATCACGTACAGATGTTTCGGAATTTTACGACCGACAAATCGCGCATTAATTTTTACGCACGAAAAGGAAACGTCGTTCAGATAAAATTTAACAAAAAGTTCAAAGTCAGAAAGAAGCAACATTTGTTTCAAATGTACGCACACACACACGCGCGCGCGCGCGCGCGCGCAAAATTTGGGGCAACTTTCGCGTGATATTTAATTGAAATTTTTTAAAATTAATTATCAGTATTTGTTTTCTCTTACAAGCAACGCAATTGTGAAGAATATTAAAAAAGTAATGCCGAAAAAGGAGACGCAACAAGGAAAGCAATGTGAAAGTATCCGTCTTCCTTTTTCGGAGTGAAAAATGTGTTCCCTTTTTCGTACGGCTTGCAATTGGCATCATTCTGACCTGATGCTTAATTTATATTGCGCGCATTTCTCTTCGAGCGAAATCGCGAGTTCTATCTCAAGAGAGTAACGAGATCTTGTTATTCATATCAGATTTCAGCTGTAGAAATGAACACTTTCGCGGTCAGATTGATTTCTCTATTACTTGATTGGTTTCTCTGTCGCTCTATTTGATTTTTGACACACAATATATTTTAGAATCACAAATTTTGTTTCTTACAAAAATTATACTTATCTGTGGTTCACGCTAGAAGAAATAACATATGTGTTTTTTTATTATAAAAATAATTTGTCATCAACATTTATCTTCTTGATGACTCAAATATATACACTATGCCGAAGCGATAAAAGCATTTCTTGTATCACTCGACGCACGCATTAACAAACGAGCATTGCTCAATAGTGATATAAATATGCAAGAACGCACAACGCGCTTGTTTCTACCGGTTTCGTTGCATTCTACCCATCTTGGGTATGTCATGGTCATTGTACGTGCCGACCTACTCAAGTCATCCACTCGGAGATGACGTAAAGTTTGCTTTAAATGCTTTTTTTTGCAACATTAATATCGTTTTCGCAATATATCCATTATGCTATTATTTCGATCAAAATGCCATCAAGTGACAATTATTCAAATGATATTGTAATTATTATTGCAAACAGTTGTCTTCGATAAAATTGACAGAATTTTGAATTTCTTGAATAACACACCGCGTCTCGAGTCATCGAATACATCTAAATATAACATGTGTTTCGAGTTTTATACGATCAGTCTCTCCGAATATTACAAAGAGATGTGTATTTGATTTATTTCTAATTTTTTTTTTTTAATGATCAGTCTCTCCGAATATATAAAGAGATGTATATTTAATTTATTTTTAAATTCTTTGATAATTTTTATTATGGTTAATGTTATAGTAAACTTTTACTCTGCTTTAAAAGAATGAAAAAACATCTCGGATCTTGTTATAATTAATTTCATTTGTGAAATTCGAGACAAAACTATGACGAAATAACAATGTTAATTAAAATACCGAGAACGCACGAGAATCTAAGAATGAAATTTCATAGTAAAATCGCAATAAATGTTCATTGCGATATATTAAGAGCATCCTGTGATGTGACATCATAAAGCTTTGTGCACATACGTGTAACACATAATTGTTGGATTGTGATCTTACACATCTGATAAAATAAAAGATTGCACGATCATAAACACATTTCTATGTCGAATGATAACGAATTATTAATTTTTATCACGGTCCACGATGTGTTTCCTTAATTAGATAAAAACGTGTGTGCCTACATATTTGTCTTTTTCTTTTTTTTTTTTCAACTTTCGCAAAGCGTGACTGTACATTACTAACCATATTGATTGTACTTTGTCTCCCGGTCCACGATGTGTTTCCTTAATTAGATAAAAACGTGTGTGCCTACATATTTGTCTTTTTCTTTTTTTTTTTTTCAACTTTCGCAAAGCGTGACTGTACATTACTAACCATATTGATTGTACTTTGTCTCCGTTCTTCTTTATGATTCATTGCGCTTTCGTGCGACTTACATTCTTGTAACTTAGAGTCTCTCTTCTATATTTGCATTTGTATATAAAGACACGCCTCTTCCATCAACGGAACACGTAATCGTATTTTATCAGCGCAAATTAATTTTTAACGAGTGATTTTATATTTTTTCCGATATATATATATATGTTGTATTCTTATCAATTTTACAATGTGAACAAAAGAGATTAATTATTTGTATTTTATTTACACAGAGATTGGCAGACAAAATGGCCACTGTTACAAGGTTGTCGATTGTAAAATTTCTCGAGCTTGTAAGTATGTTTTAATATAAATTTTACAATGTGTAAAAAAAAATTGTCAAACACACATAAATTATATTTTATAGTGTAAAATGGACGCGCTCGATAAAAAGTTTCTGCACGTTATTGCGTTATAAAATATGAAAAAAAAAAAAAAAAAAAAAAAAAACTACGTACGTAGTTACGTACATGAATATTCTTACGCTTGATGAGAAAAAGAAGGTTCGCTTCGAACAAATTCTATTTCAAATTAAGTAAAAATAGTACGAAGTTATACTGCATAAATCTATCGGGGTGTTTCCGTTCACACATGTGTTTTCAGTCGCTAGAGAGAAACACTATCCCCGGTCTTCTAACACTCCTCTAAGAATTCCACTGTGCTCTTGAATTTATTTTTAAGCATAGCGCTCTCCATTCTGTTTCTCTCTCTCTCTCTCTCTCGTTCTCTCTCTCTCTCTCTCTCTCAATCGATCGCTCTAATTTCAAGTTGCTTGTTCGAATCCATTTCCCAAATCAAGAAAATCAACACGTGTACATCAAAGTATTGTTGGTACATGTGTGCGCTAAATATCTTTCGCGATTCGTAAGACGACAAGAATGGAGAGTGACATAATCGACGTCGATTATCGCACAAGAGCGTTCCCTCCACTTGTTACGGTTTGCTTCAAGTTGTCCGGAAGTCAACCGGTATGAGAGTTTCCGTTAAGATTCTTTGAGATTATACGTGACATCACAATGCGCGAAGTTTGCGCCTTTTGTGAACAAGCGCAATTCTCATTTGCACGTGTTTCGAGACTATATATATATATTTAACAAACGTAGAAAGAAGTGACAGATTGAGCGCAAAACAAAATCCAATATAGAAAAATATATATATATATTTTGACTCTTGTAGCAGAGAGGAGATGGAGAAAATATGTTCAAAGAATTTTGCCGCTTTCTTCACTTGACGCGGTCACCTATTCCCCGCCGGTATACATATATAATTAATTTGTATTGCTAATACTACGCTACATACTTGCGGCACTCCTTGCAGCTGACGAGTGATTCTGTTAGTAAATACGACATATCGCGTGCTTATCGACGCGCACGTGGGTGATCCAGCCCAGGATTCTTTTAGATACATTGTCAGATGTGCGCGATGATCGCATCAAGGCCGACCGGTGCAATTTTGACGTTGACGCCATAGGATGAAAATTTATGTAATATCGAAATGAACGAAATATGCAAACTTGTTCTTTAATATTTTGTATTTTACAGCAATAATTAAAAATTATTTTTATTAAATTATTTTTTATTATTATATTATGTTATATTATTTTTTATATTATATATTATATTATATTGTATATTATTTTATATTATATTATTTTTTATATTATTTTTTATGTATGTCATATTATTAATTATTATAATTTTTTGAAATAATATTATTTTTCATATTTTATTGTTTTTTATTATTATTGTCTTTTTATATATACACACGTGTGTATAATTTTTACGTGAGCTACATAAGCATTCTAAAAAGTTTGAATGCTTTTCGCATTAATAGCGAAAATTAATGAGAGAGATAAAGAGAGATGTATTCTTTAGCTTTTAACTGTGTTAATGATCCGACGCGAGCTATATCCTAGCGATTAGATTTCACGAGCTGACCTGTTGCCTGGAAATAAAAGTTGTTTGCCAACTGGGGCAGTAATGGCAATATTTTATTTATGATGGAATCGAGAGTCCGTCGTACCCTCGTCAAGCGACCTAGTTTCATAGACGACGTTCGCTTCTTCACTTTTGGTAACAAAAACCTAGTACAACATTATTTTTCGCATGCGAACGAGACGAGATGAAAGAATAAAAATCGGTCTGAAAGAAAGAGGAAATTGTTGGCGCGTAGAATTTTTATCTAATTATTTTGATTACGTATATATATATATACATATATATATGTTGTTTTCTTTTTCTATCACAGCTCTTGGTGTGCATCCTTATCGGATTGCACTACAACTCCTTCAATGCGGGTGATCAACATACCGCGATGATAACTATGGGAACTTTCGGCGGATATCTGATCATTCTGATCGGCTTGTTCATCGGCAGTGTAATGGGAACACCAGTTAATCGCCGTGTGGTAAGATGTGTGAAACAAAAATAAATTATAATTATAACAGTTATTATCTCAGACATTGCGCCTGAGATTTGTTTTTTTTTTTTTTTTGTTTTTACGAAATGCCTGCTACTTGTTTTAGGATCTCTTTTTCTCGCTCATCGGATGCGCCCTGTTCATCGCCGCGGGTTCGCTCAACATTGACTACTTTCACAAAATATCGTACAAGTCGTCATTCCGTGACACCGGCTTGGCCAAGGGTTCCCTCAGCATCATCGAGGGCGCAATATTTCTCGTGGATGCGTTTCTCACGTTCCGGGGTGAAAACTGAGACCTGAGTCCGCTTGCGAGCACAACAAGGGACTGCGCGGCCGACGATGTGTTTAAACCACATTCCGTGATTGACGTGAAACCCTCCGCAGAATCCTCTCTCTCTTTCTCTCTCCTCTCTCTCTCTCCTCTCTCTCTCTCTAATCTAAGAGATGATACTGCCAAAGAGTTTCCTGACATACGAGATAACTCTTTCATTCTCCGCCGGGTAGCCGGAGAAGATTATTCGCGCGCGAATCGTGCGTAAGAAAGAAGCTTCGCCAGTTTTTTTTTTAACCAAATATATCACGAATTTTACGCAGTTTTTTTTTCACAAAATTCAACGAGATTCAAACGCTCTTTACTCACGATTTCATAAGCGCGAGAGATATGAACATTCTGTCACAACACGAATTGAAATTCATTTCGGGGAAATAGTTTTTAATAAAAAATACACACATATATTATCTGACGTGCCTTCCCTCTTTTTTTTTTTTGTACGTATAGATCGATCAAAAGTTCTGAACTGTAATTTAGATCAATGTTTTAATATACGATATTTTTTGCAGTACCTAATCCGATATAGTACAAAATGTGTGCAGGGATCTCACATGTGTAAAAAAAAAGCGAAAGATTATATATATATACGTATATACTGCGTAAACTGATAATGACAAATGGTACTCACACATAAGTGGCAGTCCCTTCGTAAAAAAAAAAGCGGCCAGTTTGTTTATTATATAATCGTCAATGTACTGATAATGTCGCACTCGTAATTATTTAAGTTCGACAATAGAACAACAGCAATATTTATCAAGACTCTTTTATTTTATAATAATGTCGTTTATGTGTGTCTCAAAAATCTTAAACATTCATTCGCGAACAATTTTTATGTGTATAAATATAATCGCCGTTCATTATATCTCTTCATAATATATTCCACCAAAAATGTTTACCTTTGTACGTTTCTACTTTGTAAGACTTATCTCAACAATAAAAAAAGAGAATTATGTAATACAAAAAAGAACGACGTTTGAGGAACATATTTTTTTTTTTTTTGTTATCATCACTCCCCGAGACTTCTCTTCTCATCTGACGTATTTGTTGCAAAATATGAAAATATTTGAACGTGATTTTCGCACGTTCATTATCGTGGCGTTACACAATGCCCGTGCGCAATATTATACAACAAAGCGCAGGAAGTTTCACGTGACGTAACTTTCGAGAGCATAAAATGCATTTTAAATAATCTTGAAGATATGCGTATCCGTTACGTTCTTTGATAATGTTTCGCAACTATAAAGAGTTTAAATACTTCGAGTACAAAGTTTCAAATTGGCAAATTTGGTTCAAAATAAATAAAATAGATCTTATATTGTTTGCAGTCTTTGCATATAATATTATTATTTAATATTCTGTATTCTCTCTCTTTGTGAATTATATTTAAAAAAAATTAAAAATTCTACATTTACGTGAAATTAAATTTTTTTCACGTAAATAAATGTCTCTCTCTCTCTCTCTCTCTCTCTTTCTCTCTCTCTCTCTAATAAATAGATTCATCATTTGACGTCATTCGATATATCGAAATGGAATAGCTTGATGCAGCCAATCAGAGACTTCATTTCTCACGTCTATTTTATTTGTTAGGTTTGCGTCTTTATCGCAATTGTTTGTTACGTTCAAGATAAAAAATAAAACTCGCTTCGATGTTCGACGCGAGTTACGTGATCGGAGATTTCTCGAAACCATCGCGTCGAGCCTTCCCCGAGTATCGATAGCGCTTGTATTCGATCATTTGGCTTTGCGAGAGGCCGTTCACGTTCGTGCGTAACGTGCACGCGCGCGCGCGCGCGCGCGTGTGTGTGTGTGTGTGTGTGTGTGCAAGTAAGAGAGAGAGAGAAAGAAAAAGAGAAATAGAGAACAGTGTGGATTGGAGCACCGTCGCCGTCGTGCGTTCCTGAAAGGGAGCAACCTGTAGTTTATTTATCAATAAATAAGCGCATATGCGCGGTGCAAAGTGTTAAATGCGTGTGCAAAATGTCGAACCCCGGCGGTAGCAGGAGGAACGGGGCCATGAAGATTCGTTTGACGAGTGAGTGTGTGGCGTCCTCGTCCTCTTCGGATGTCGAGCGTCTCGCCGAGCGTGAAAGTCTCGCGGCGACACAGCGGTCCCAGCTTTCATGCGATAGGCACTTGCCTAAGCGTTCCGTCTGTTTTTCATCAACATTATTTCGTATGATTAAATAATCACACCGCACGATCGAAAGATAAATCCGAATCGAGACATCGAACTGTCTCGGATTCATCCTCAAACATCCTATCCGCGTTTTGTCGAACTTCTTCATGCTAACTCTCTTGACAACCAAATTGATTCAATACCTCACCGCGAGAACTCTCCGGGAGGCCTGAAGAAAACTTATATATATAAAGATTATCTTATACTTTCTCGACAATTATATACGTCTATTGTTTGACGTGTTAATTTTTTGCATCTCCATCAAATATCAGAAATATTTACTAATTACAAGTATATAAACAATGTGCGTAATATACACGATCTTTGTTTCATACATACAACAATATATAAATATAATAATAAATAGATAAAATAAAATGAGTAATGTTTCACAACGTGAAAGTATATATATATATATATATATATGTGTATGTATTTGTAAAAAAAGCATCAAAACAACAAATTGGCATTTTATGATAAGAAAGCAAATAGACATGGAAATAAATATTGAAAATTAAATTTGATTGTTTTTTAAAAAAAAGCAGAAATTGTAGATTCAAAAGAATATTTGAAAAAATGACATTTTATTTTGTATAAATAAATATAATATGAAATTAATGTTTTTTTTTTTTTAGTTCTATGCGCCCGTAATCTCGCCAGAAAAGATTTATTCCGTGAGTATATATATCTTTTTATAAAAGTGGCATATGTGTGTTTGTGGACACAAAGACAAAGGAAATAATTTAATAATTTTTATCTTCAGGCTTGCCTGATCCTTTCGCTAAGATAACTGTTGATGGTTCAGGACAATGTCACAGTACAGACACTTGCAAAGCTACTCTTGATCCCAAATGGAATCAACACTACGATTTGTAAGCTTTTGAAATTATAAAAAAAAAAAAAAAAATGCACATTCTATTACCTAAGAAATACGAATGATTTTATTGGTTTGGTCTTTTTTGATGCGCGCAGATACATCGGAAAGAATGACGGGATCACCATATCCGTGTGGAATTATCGAAAGTTTCACAAAAAGCAGGGTGGCGGGTTTCTGGGATGTGTGCGCATATTATCAAACACCATTCAAAGACTTAAGGATACAGGATGTATGTTTGTGTGAAAATTAATTAGAACGTGGTGTTAATACGAGAGGAACATGGAAAATGGAAATCCTTACTTTTCAACATTTGCGCACTCTCTTACAGATCAACGATTGGATTTGTGCAAAGCCCATTCGGACGATACGGATGTTGTGAAGGGACAGATTGTGGTATCCTTGATGTCGAGAGATGGCCACAATGGTGCCGTGAGCAACACGGTCGGGCACAATGCCGTGGTCGACGTTCTTGGCGATCTCAGTTGTCCGAACGATTTACCGGACGGCTGGGAAGAAAGGAGAACGGAAAGCGGTCGACTTTACTATGTAAATCATCACACAAAAAGTTCGCAATGGATCCGTCCAAATACCCGGTAAAGTATTCGATCGAATGCAATAATTTCCTCTCTCTTTCTCTCTCTTTCCTTTTGTGTGTGTGCGTGTGTGTACGTGTGTATGAGAGATTTAGAGCGAGTTCACTAATAATTCACAGTATATTTTTTAAACAAAATGATTGTTAGGCCTAGCAATGCTATTATACCAACAACACCAGAACCACCGCCAGTGTTGTCGTCGGAACCAACGTGTCCAACGAGCAGTAGCGCGAGCTCGCCAAATGTGAGAACCGAAGAGAGTCCGGCGCGCCACACGTCCGATTGGAATCCCGACGTGGTTCAAACGCCTAGCCGTGATAATAGCACGGTTATTCAAAATACTCCGAGAAACACGCCGCAACAACAGAATCAACGAAATCAGCAGAATCAGCAAAACGTGAGAAACACAACGACGCCGACGACATCGGCGAGAGAGAGACGCGTCGTCAGAGGAACGGACGAACAGAATGGAAATCAAAATTTAAACGGCCGAGTGGAACGTGGCCTTAACAATGGAAGTCAAACGCGAAGGCCTAATCGAAACAGAAACAGAAATAACATTATGCCAAGTAGCGATAGACGCACCGATCCCCCACAACCGTCCGACTTACCTCGCGGCTATGGTATAAATCTCTCAAATATTTATATATATATACACGGAAAAAAAAAGTTTTGTTATTATATGGTCAGCAAGAAAAATGGTTGACCCTACGACATTTTTTGTTTCATCAACAAAATGTTTTGTTGGCAAAACAAAAATTTTACTAAACTTAACAAATGTTTTTTTGCTGGCCATATAGTAACTACTTTCTTGCTATTCTAGCAAATCTTTTTTTTCCGTGTATAGTATCGTGTAAATAATAATAACAAGTATCATATAAATAATCGTACAATATTTTATGCGTAATATCGTTAATAGTACAATCTCCAAAAAAGTAACATCTATATATATATATATATATATATATATATATATATATATATATATACGACGAACTATATTGTGTAGAAATGAGAAAAACTCACCAAGGCCAAGTATACTTCTATCACGTACCGACTGGATCTTCGACCTGGCACGACCCGCGAATACCGCGTGATTTACAAGCTAACGAATTGACCAACGAACTTGGTCCTCTTCCCAGCGGATGGGAAATGCGGCAAACACAAAGCGGACGAGTATATTTTGTAGATCACAACAACAGGACAACGCAATTTACCGACCCGAGATTATCCAGTCAAATAATAAGCAATCTGTTGAAGTAAGTAAAAACATATGAAAAACAACAAGAGAATGGAATTATTATGAAAAAAAATGCAAATAATTCTTTGATTTGATTGTCAACAGCAGGAGACAAAATAATAATATGAACAGCCAAACTGCGAACAACGCGAACAATTCGGTGACGAGCGAAAGCGCTGAAGACACTACGACTTCTTCACCGATTGTTCAATCCAATACTACGCAGCAACTCACGAGAAATGAAAATGGAACTAACAATAATTCTTCAACTGGTGAGTAGCTTATCTCGTGCAACATTTTCGTCGAGATTAAACTAATTGTTCTCCTCGAAAAAACCAAAAAAAAAAAAAAGATGTTAATCAAAATACGCAACGCACGGAGTGCATCGAAACATCCGTACGTATATATATATCTTGCATCCGTGCTCTCGCGTACAGATATTACATATTTGATACCAAACAATCACATAATATCTACTTCCACAAAAAAAAAAAAAAAAAAAAAAAAAAAAAAAAAAAAAGAGCGCATTGTTTACATCTCGCAGTTTTATCTTATCTGCGAGATTGTCTGTCTTATGCCCAGTTCTTGGGTCTACTTGATCAGTCTATCTTGTGTTTTGTGTGAACTTTGAAAACAAAAATGCCGTTTCATTTTGGCAGAATTTTGTTCGTCAGGACGCATTATTGTAATAACACAAATCACAAAACTATCTCGCTTCTGTGTGCATGAAATATTTATTATCGATATAACTCGCGCGTAACAAAGAGTTCTTTGTATTTTCAGTTGAAAACGCGTCACCTCAAAACGCTCAAACGGTGTCGGAATTGCCTAAGGAGCTTATGGACAACGAGCTTCTTCCAAAGTACAAACGCGATTTAGTGGCAAAATTGAAATGCCTGCGAGCTGAACTGAACGCTCTTCAACCTCAGAGCGGACACTGCAGATTGGAGGTGTCGAGAAATGAAATATTTGAAGTAAGCTAATTTTTTTTTTTTGGTTTATAACATTTCTCGGAGTACTTTTTGTGAGAAACAAAAGACAAAAAAAAACTAAATATTTCCTTTTAGAAGATGATGTGATTTTTTTTTTTTTTAATAATTCGTTCTCTCGTATATAGGAATCTTACAGATTGATTATGAAAATGCGTCCAAAAGACATGCGCAAAAGACTCATGGTGAAATTTCGCGGCGAGGAAGGACTCGATTATGGGGGAGTAGCGCGCGAGTGGTTGTACTTGTTATCCCACGAAATGTTAAATCCGCAATACGGACTCTTTCAATATTCGAGGGATGACAATTACACGCTTCAAATCAATCCGGATTCG
This sequence comes from Pseudomyrmex gracilis, assembly GCF_002006095.1. NCBI lineage: Eukaryota > Metazoa > Arthropoda > Insecta > Hymenoptera > Formicidae > Pseudomyrmex > Pseudomyrmex gracilis. Next base: position 5,124 of record NW_018020810.1, on the reverse strand, counting down.
GGTATAAATCCAGAACACTTGTCGTATTTTCATTTCGCTGGAAGAATTATAGGAATTGCCGTTTTTCACGGTCATCACATCGATGGTGGTTTTACAACTCCGTTTTATAAAATGTTACTTAACAAAGCTATAACATTGAGCGATATAGAAGGAGTCGATCCCGAACTGCACAGAAGTCTTACGTGGATGCTGTGAGTAATAATAATAATAAAAAAAAAAAACAAAAAAAACAAAAAGAAACATATTATTAACTCTAATACTAAAGTAAACCTCTGAACTTGTTATCCGAGCGATTTTTGAAAATGAGATATATTTTAAACACTATTTAATTACTATTTAATTATTTAATTATTATTTTAAAAAATTTTAAAAAAATGTTTAAAATATCGAAACTAAATATTATTTCCTCAATTTGGAATAAAGTTGAATAAAAAATTTTCCAAATTTTTTGCAGATTGTTTGCAACGTTTTAACTGATAAAAAATTGCGCCGGATTTTAAAAGTAGTGTGTAAAAAAATCTCTTTACACAAAATTAGAGTTAATATTTATCGCACGCCGCGCTGTTTTTTTCAAAGATGTGTAACTCAGTTACATGATTTTTATCATATTTCCTCACGTTGTTACGAACAGGGAAAATAGCATAGACGGTGTGTTGGACGCCACGTTTTCCGTGGAGCACAGCAGTTTCGGAGTGTTGAAGAATCACGAATTAAAACCGTTTGGCAAAGACATATTGGTAACGGAAGAGAACAAACGGGAATACGTTCGTTTGTACGTCAATTATCGATTTATGCGCGGTATCGAACAACAATTTCTGGCGTTACAAAAAGGATTTCACGAGCTGATTCCTCCGATATTGCTAAGACCGTTTGACGAGCGTGAATTGGAATTGGTTATCGGCGGTTTGGGCACCATTGACATAAACGATTGGAAAATGAACACGCGGCTTAAACACTGCACGCCCGACACGCCGGTTGTTCAATGGTTCTGGCAAATAGTTGAGTCGTACGGCGAAGAAATGAGAGCGAGATTGCTTCAGTTTGTTACCGGCAGCTCCAGAGTTCCCTTACAAGGATTCAAGGCTTTGCAAGGTTTATTTTAATTATAATTATAACGCGCTAAATTAAACACATCAAGTATTGCATATAAATAAATAAATAAAAACAAAAAAAAAACAAAAAAAAACGTTTTCAATGTAATTTCGCAGGATCGACAGGAGCGGCGGGTCCACGGCTTTTCACTATCCACGCTGTTGATGCCCCGAGCGAAAACTTACCGAAAGCTCATACGTGTTTCAATAGAATAGACATACCGCAAAGTTACCCGAGTTATCAAAAGATGCTTGACAAACTTACACAAGCTGTTGAGGAAACTTGTGGTTTTGCCGTCGAATAAAATATACGGTATGTTCTTGCAGCTTTAGCACGATCGTTTCTAAACGTTGCTAATAAGGTTAGGCAATCCCCCCCCCCCCCCCCAAAAAAAAAAACTCTCTATAACAGATATAAATGTTTGGTCAGATTCTGTTGTTCAAAAACAAAAAACAAAAAAAAAAAAAAACAAAAAAACAAACAGAGAGTTTTATATATATATATTTCTGTATAATAAAAAATTATAAAATTATAAAAAGAAAACTTTTAGAAGAAATGTAATAAAATCTTTTAAAAAAAAAAAAAGAAGAAGAAAATGTTAATATATATAAAAACTATCACTTGAGAAAGTTCGTTAATTTGTGTACAAATGTTTCTCTCTGAAAGGCCTTGCAATTAATTAGATTATAGCGCGACTCGACTTTGCATATCACTCACACACACGATAATTTAGTTTAATTAAAAAAAAATAAAAAAAAAAAAAACCACATCGATTAAATACTTTTTATTATTTACAAGTTTTTAACGTTAAGTTCCGTTAGAGTTTTTAGTATATAAATTAATAATATAAAAAAAAGACAGAACCACATGCACAAGAAGCGGAAGATAACAAATCTTCTGAAAGTTATTATTATTATTATTATTATTATTATATTATCGGATGTGTATATTGTACAGATTTTGTTTATTCAAACAGCGTCAAGAATCTCGAGATTATAAATGTAGGAGTAAATGTGTATACGTAGATGACACAAGAAATCAATTAGCATATCTAACAATGTGCTTTTTTTATCTGAAAAATTTTAATGTTTGATATATATTACTACGAAACTCTCAGAAGTGTATAAGCGCGCGTGACAAGATGCACAGTCAATTAATTCCATATCAATCATCCATCCTGATAGATTCTATTAGAATTAATAGGATTTACGTAGATATTTTACATTTTCGCTCTAGACTCGTGTCAGCTGGACACAACACAATGCTGCAAAATCTAAGTATTTTGAAATGTATTATGTCGTACCTTGACGTTTTATATATATATGGAAGACGTGAATTTGTATATATATACATACATATATATTTATATATATATATATATACATATATATATATGTATATATGTATATGTACGACTGAACGCAAGTGTTAAATAATAATTATTATTAAAGAGATATCAATTAAACAAAATGTTTTATAAAATTGATAGATAGTATATATAAATGGAGCAATATATCGTTATTGACGTGTTCAAAGTTGCATTTAATTTGTTCAATTTGTCGAAATACATATATGTATAATTATGAGATACGTCAATTTTTATATATTTTATTGTTTTTCCCAACTTCAAAGATCATTTTTCATTTGCGGAAAGACGAATACTTTCAAATAAACCGCGCTTTCATTTTTTTTTTTTTTTTCGAAATTTGCAGCACATTCGTTCAGAGCTAACGCAGTCGGCAAAAATGTTGTTATTAATACACAACTGTCAAGAATATCAATTGTTGAATCAATATTACCGAATGCGTTAACATAAATGTAAATAATTTATAATGGAAATTTAAACGATAATCTTCATATATATATACATATAACCGAGCGTTTACATGTTGATTTTAACACTGGTTTAATTAAAATTATATAGTATGGTAATAAAAATGTGCTCTAAATTAACGATTATAATACATAATCGTTAATTTAGAGCAAGCATTTTTTTAAAGAACAGAGTTCATTCGACGGGTTTATATAAGCTTAAAAAAAAGTTTTAATCAAACTGATTCTCTTTTGTTGAAGGATTTCACAAAGTAATATATGTCTATACTTTACTAGATTACTTTTAGTAAAAGTATAGCACTGTCGCTTTTATATATGTATATGTGTATACCCATACATATATATATATATATATATATATATTTGATTGATAAATAAGTGTATATCCATACATATATTTATCGCACAAAAAACTCATTTGGTGCAGCACTCAATGCTGTTCTAAAGAAATTTGAAACAACACGAATTATTATTTTGTATAAATTATTAATGGATTATATGTTATATTATGCACTTAACACTGTGATGACGTATATATTGTAAACAAAAATCTATTTGAAAGAACAAAGTCTCGAATATTGAAAATTAATGCGTCAGTTTTTACGTCCATTTTTATATTACGTGTGACGTCACATTGTGAGATAGATTTGGAAATCTTCTTTGTAAAAAAAAAAACAAAAAAAGCATCGTCGCTTTTTTATTTTTTTCGTTCAAGTTGTTCGAAGTATCACCCGTTTTCACTGTCCGAAACACGGTCTGATTACTGTGGATCATATACTGATAATAATATACTGAGAGAAGTGTTTAGCTATTGCGACTCAAGTAGGGTAATGGATAAGTTTTTCTTAGCGTTAATGTGTTATATCTCACTTGCACAACAGAACACACACTTCTAATAATGTTTATATCTGTTGCCTTTAAAATTTGGGTTACATACAATCCACACAGAACGAAGAACTCCATTAGATATCCATTAGACGTCAACAGCTCCATGCGATATCTAATAGATTTCTAACGAAATGTATTTTGCTCTGTATGGGAATCGTATATACTTCGTATAGTCCGCTTCATCAATATTCGACACAGCCCAATGCCTCAATATTCTACATATGAACAATATAATTTTTTATGAGATATATTACCGCGCCAAATGTATGAAATAATTAAGAAAAATAGCTATTTTCTCACACAGCATCTGAAGAATCATTGAAAAAAAAAAAAAATACATATAAAAGTTTACATATATATAATTAAGAAAGTCGAATAAAAATAAAATATTTTAAATATAAACAACGATTGAAAAATGTATTCGTAGAAAAAGGTCAATCAGCAGAGCTCTCCCATCGTTCTTTTGTTAAGAGTCTTTAGTCAGTATATAAATAATAAAGGCCTTGAAAGTGCCTTGTGTATTAAAACGTTGATGTTAAACCACGAAAATTAACATATAACAATATTTTGGAATGTGATAAAAATTTTACTCTCTTTTCGAAACAATATCTAATTATAAGTAGATGCATACACATGTATATGTTATGTTATAATTATCAAGGTATATTATATACGACTATATATATATATATATATACATAATTAGTGATTAAAAAATGGCACAGAATATAATATTAAGATTATGATTGAAATAAAAAATAGCCAAAGAAATATCGCTGAAAACTTGTAAGTTTTATTCAAGACAACTCCTGTTTTTATATAACTTTATCTTCGAATATAATATCAGAATATTATTAATTTATTATCTCTCTCTTATTATTCGTTGTTATATTAACGTTTTTTGTCTAAGCTAAATTCCTTTTCTATACAGTTGAATTTAAATAAAGTGAAACGCTCGGGACTGGATTCAATCAGTATTGTGAAATTTCCCCTTTCATCCCTATTCTGATAACAATCAAGCTCATTAAAAAAAAAAAAAACTGAGTGTTTCGTCAGAGAGAAGCCTGAGAGCGACCAGGTCCATAAGAGAATATGTAATCACTTTTCCGCTACGTAAACTAGCGCATGTCCACGAGTGGTACACATTGGAACTACGCAGCCAGTTCACGAGCGACATGTCGGTATGTTCACATCGTGCAATTTCTATTCCGTGCTATGTGCACGCGTCCAAATGGTCACCTTCTTCAGGCGTGTGAGTATATTCGCGAGCGTGGATTTGATTTCTTTTGAAATTTAAAATGATCGGTCTCG
>NW_018020809.1:190151-248698 GCF_002006095.1 Pseudomyrmex gracilis | reverse complement strand
TATATCAATAAGCTATATTAGATTATACATACAATTATTCATACAATAATACATACATTTATTTAGACGTGCGTCAGTAAACTATTATTAGGTTATACATACAATTTTTTATATACGTCAGCATTTCTTTCTATTTCTTTTTTTCACAATTTTTTAAGGAATCTATATCTACCGAAATACTGACGAGTGTGCCTATACCTGGCATAGATTCTATCACATTTTATCAACTTAAGAGATATACCACGGAAACGTTCAAACAACATCCTAAACTAGATTTAAAAAAGCTGCCATTTTTTACTTATTTAAATGACATTAATACAAATTTTATTTATGTAAGTATCGGTTTCATACCGCATATTATTGTATAAAGTTCTATTTTGTGAAAATGTATATATTTGTCTTCATATTTGTTCTTTCAATAGTCAAAATGCAATATTTGTTTAAATGTTTAAGTATAGTATAATATGATATTTAATACTCATTTATTTGTAATTCAGTTATATGTTTTAGTAGACACTTCCTCTATTAGTAACGAATATAGAAAGTATATTCCGTTATTGCTGGAAGTCATCAGAGAATCTATAAAGAAAAGAACTGATTTGGGAGACTTTATTACTCAAATTGGTTATATTAGTCCGCACACTATATCTCTACTGTTTCAAGTAATGCATTATATATAGTAAAAAACTACATTCTTCTAGAAAAAAGTATATTTTAATAACTTGAAACTTTAAAGTAGATTTTAACCAGTTTTTTTGGTTTAGATGGAAGTACACAACTATGAAAAAGGTGTACAATTGTATAAACAGCTTGTATTTGACACTGAACTAACGGCCGACAAATTGACAATATTAATAACACAAGTAACAAATAGTCTTAAGCAAACAACACGAAAAGATAATTGTATTCTTCACACTTTAATGATAATATTGCTGTATAACACAGGTAAATCTGTGGAGATTTTATTTACTAATCATACATTACAAGTATAATTTAACGATAATATAATGGAATATGTTAAATATAATACGATGATAATGGCGTAGATTCTTCGGCAGACAATTGTCCGTTTACATCCAACATATACCAGCTGTGTATTTTGTTCAGTCAGATCAAAGATTATCTAAATACTGCAGGAGAAAAGAAAGTGTTAGAGGAAATTGAATATGTTCGAAAAACGATGACTTCACCACAGAATATGTTTGTGTACATGGCCGTCAATGTCGATAAATTAACCANACACGTTCCTGATGTCTATGCTCCGTGGAATAAATTTTTTTCGGATTTTATGACATCAAAAAAAACAAAGTAAGTGTAGTAAAAACTTTGGAATATTAAAAAAAATGTATGGAATTTAAAATATCAATCATGAGATATAAGGTTCTTGTTTGTGCAATCAATTTTATATAGTATAACCGTAATCAACGCAGACAATTAAAAATTCATGAGGTGAGATGCAGAAGTAATAGTGTAATACACATAAATTTAAAGTAACACTATTATATAGAAAACAAATTTTAATAATGTATGATAAAAAAAATACATACAATTAAGATGCTAATAAGGTGCTACAACATATAAAAAATTACACGATTTTTCTGACTTTTACATTGCTGTACTAATATTATCATATGTTTAAAAATTTGCGTATATCAGTTTTTGATCTTCTTTTATCAGCTGCTGGTATACACATTAGAAGTATGTTAATGTATGCAATGAACTATACACGTTTCAGGCCTAATGTCACCAGTGAATGGAAATTACTTAAACCTTTTAATGACATAACTGAGAACGGTTATATTCATTCATCAGAAAATGTACAATTGTCCTCCTTTATGCAAGTTTGTCCGTGTATAAATGATTTTNACGATCCTGATTTGGCAGCTTTACTTGTCTGTTTACAGTATTTCTCACAAATGGATGTAAGCACGTAATGATTGGTGATAAAAAAAAACTGATTGTTTGATACAAACTGCGTAATGTTCGTCATGTTTCAAGCATGCATGTTTTTTTTCAGGGACCTTTATGGAAAGTAATGAAAGCAAAAGAATGTTCTTGTGACTTAAATATTTTTGCGAATCCGATCACAGGACTCTTAAGTTTACAGCTTTTTAAAGCTACAGACATAGTAGCTGCGTACAAGAAGACGAAGTGGATAGTGGTATGACTTTAGTTTTTTTTGTTTTGGAAATTATAACTGAATTGTCAGAATGTATATATAATTTGTCAAAAACAACGCGAGTTTAGATCGTCTCTGTAATGTTGATACTTTTGTTTTAGGAGACGCATATTACGGAAGCCAAATGGGACCAACATCTTTACGACTCAGCTAAATCGTTAGCTATCTTAAAATATGTCAACGAGGGAAAATCCATGATCGACATAATATACATATCATTCGAGTGCTACTGCAGAAACTTGCCGCCTGAGTATAATTCTCTTATGATGCGACGTATTTCTGCCGTTACTATGGACGATATGAGCCGCGTGGCAGCTTCGTATGTTAAATCGTTGTTTGATCCGAAAAGCGTCAAAACTGCCATCATCTGTAATAAGTCCAAATTCGCCGAGATAAAAAAGGCTTTCGAAAGGTATCTAAAAATGTGTATTTTATATCTTTTAGTATAGTATCAAAGAATAAAACTGTATACATACAATCACATTTTTATAGGATGAAATACAATCTTACAGAAGTTAATTTTAATGTACTGTGAACAATTATGCGAAAGAAGAACAAGACTGCTCTACTGAATAAAACTTTTAAAACACAGTTGTAGAAAAGATACTTCTCATGTTATACAGAATGTCCGATAATTTCTTTAAAATCTTTTGTAGACAGGTAGAAGAAGTGAAACTGAGTCGAAAAGTTTTGAACCAGTTTTTTCTATTACATATAAAGTAATTATTGAATAAATCAACCCAGATTTGGAGAGCAAAATNGTATTTTAGTGCGTCGTCACATGAACAGTATATAACCAATAAATCTAGACAGCATTTTGAACGTAAGTATTCACTTGTCATTTTGTACGTGAATATCCAATCAGTACACACAAGAACGATTCATGCATCCTAGATTCCGGCAAAAACTTTTTTATATATATACTTATACACAATTTTACTTTATTATTTTTAAGTATGCAAATGTATATGCCAAATATGACCATACAATGTTATACATAAAAAAGTTTTGCTAGGATATGTTATATACTGTCAAATTAAGAGTAAATAAGTTGTAATATGTTAGCTATTTGCGCTTTATTTGTTGGTATTTTAAATAGATATGAGATGGGTTTCTTGTGCGGAATATGCAAGTACGTGCGCGACGAAATATGTTAAGATACAAATTTAGGCAAATCTTATACAAGATTTACATATATCGTAATAGAAAAAAATGGTTCAGGACTTTTTTTTACTCAGTTTTACTCCTATCTGTCTACGAGAGATTTTTAAGTAATTGTCAGACTCTTTGTATACACAACATTTACAGCTTTGTGTTTAATTCAAACGATATGTGAAAGACTGTAAAAGAAAACTTATTAGTAGATGATGTTTTGTGCAATATTGTTTATACTGACGAAAAACATTAGTAATCATGTGATTGGCAAACGTGAATATTATTGTGTATGAAGTAACAACAATTAATACATAAGTGAGTAAAAAATAAAGTTTTTTAAATAAACATGAAACAAATTATTCTTTTTATAACTTCAATTCCAATCTGCTGTAAAGTTTACATGTGTCAACAAAACATTAATAGTTTGCTGAATCGGAAGATAATTATTTTGATTAGAAAAGCATTTAAATGTAATGTTATATCAAGCATTTGTCAAATGAAGTTTGTTTTAATATAGATACCTACAAGTAAAATTGTATTATCTTACAAACATTCGTAGTAAAGACAAAGTGAGTAACGGACTCTTTATTTATGTTTGGTATATATACAATATATACCGTACTCACGTGACCGAAGTCAGTAACACCGCCGCGGTCGCGCGGCCGAGGTCAGTGACCTTACGGTAGTATGTATATCAGATATATAATATCTAATATAAAATATAACCTAAATATATATAAGAAATTATATGTATAATATATATTATTTAATATATTATTTATATTATATATATTATTTAATGTTATGTATACTATACATTATAATATATTATAATATCAAGTATGTATAATATACATCCACATTACCTTAGTCACGNGTTGTTACCATTTTTATTTAATAATTAAATATTTAACTATTGTTCTTTTTACTGCAACAATAAACTTACAGGCCTTTCAATTATAATATTATTTCTTTAAATTATTATTTTATTAAAAATAGTGCAGTGCAATGTATTTGCAACAATGGATAAAAATATTTCTCTTATTANTATTAATTCATTCTTATTCTTATAATTTAAAGTACATTTTTACAACTCGAAATTTTTTGTCTCAAAAACAATGCTATATTTAAATCACATTAATTTTATGTTACACATTTATATTACAAAATGATTTTGTTTATTAAAAAATGCTTATTAAAACAAAATAAAATATTATTTCGTTGAAATAAATTATTTCGAACATTTTTGTTGTTTCCGTCAAATAATTTAATTTATTTTAGCGCAACAATATACGTTGTAGTTAACAAAATTGTTGTTGGGTATAAAATTATGTTGTTTGAATGCAACGAATATGAGTCAAACAAATCGGAATAGTAAATTTAAACAAACCGTTCTCTCTGTGTGTCATATACTANGATAAGTTTTTAACGAATAAACATTTTAACAAAAAGCACTTTTTCTATTAAGGCCGGTATTCATAGGTGATTCTTATATTTAAGATTGTNTTACATTCATTTTACGATTGGTCGTCATGTAGCCAATGAAACATTTCGCTCAAGGTAACTCAATTTTCAAGGTAAACAATACAACAAGTAACTAAAGTCAATTTCAAGGTAAATTTACGATAGTCTTACATATATAATTTACGATAGTCTTACATATATAATCGGACTATGAATACCGTCTACTTGAATATATATTCCTAAGAAACTACAGCTATCATATGTATAAATGTGACGTTCCTTTGTGCCTGTGAAGAATAGTGAACGTTCCATAAATTGCCACGTTCATACAATCTAGAGGTTTACTACAAAATTCAGAAAAGTACCAGCTTAGACAAAGTTTGTTTTTGTCAAAATGGAACAAGATAAAGACCAACCGCTAAACAAAATTCGCGGTTTTCAACACAAATGTTNTTTAATGTGCGAGAATACTATTCCATTTCACATGTATAGATCTCTGAGCACCGGAATCACTATTTGTATTTTAAAATTAGACGGTCCAATTATCACCGGTTATTTTAATATTGGTAATATATTGATATTATAATGTCACACACGCACACTTCAAACGTATTTTTGTTTACGTAAGATAGTTTCTTTCGAGAAGCGACAATTGCAAAATACGTTTGAAGCAATGCGTAGTATTTCTTATCAAATATAACGTCTTAAAAATATTTAAGTGTAGCTCTTAATTATAACAATGTTTTTTATCAGTGACTGAAACATTAGATGACGACGGTGTTCCTTCTGCGCTGCAACATCTCATTTTCTCGGGCAGCGAGGAACATCCAACCAAGACTATTTTAAATCTTTGGGCTAAAAGATGCTTAGGAGACAACATCGATGGTTATTGTTTAAAAGATCGTACAGTTTTTACTATGAGCGCAGCTGGTAGCGATGCATTTCTTTCTCTAATGCCAAAATATCTCGATCACATATTTTTTCCTAGTTTAGAGGTAAAGTCTTTACTCACTTGTTTATATGTTTAAAACGAGAATGTGCAAAATATAAAGAATAAAAGTCAAATAATAAGTTTTTTATGACTGATGTTTCCCAACTAAGGTGAAAAATCTATCATTATTTGAGATCTTCTCTAACCGCTTAATGTTAAACTGTCGATTTCTCACTAGTGACATAGTTTAATAAATATTAATAAATATTCTATTTTATCTTGATAATTATTACAAGAGATATTTTTTATTTGTTTTGCCTTTTATAACGGTTTCTTCAAACTTACTACTTTTACATTTAATCTTATATTATGATTAGTATGTCAATACCACATCGTTATTATACTGTATTTTTAAAACACATTCTTTTGTCCTTTAAAAACAACAACAGTTAACGTATCATTTAATATTTATCAAAAGAATATTGTTACATTGATACAAAATTCGCATAAACTTTTGGCGCGCATAATATAAATTTATCGTAGCATATTTTTTTTTGGCCTAAATTTAACAATGAATCTTACTAAATATTATACCAACAATAAAAGTTATGGTACGAAATTCTGACGTGTTGTATTGTACTGTATACAACAAATTACTTGTACTAAATTGTGTAAAAGATACTAAAGTATTTCTTATTTATAAAATCGTTTCTAAGAAGTGTTCAAAATAAAATTGTAAATAAAATTTTTTTATATTTTTCTACATTTTGGTAGGGTTCAGCATATCGTAGAGAGATACATCATTTTGACAAAAGTAAAAATACCGGTGTACTGTATTGTAAACAACAGAAGAAAGAACAAACATTAAGCGAGATCATGAAGAGGAAGATGCTTAAAGCACTTTATCCTGGAAAATGTGGATATAAATCAGTAATAGAAGGTAAAAAGAGATACAAGAAACATTTTCATAGTTTTTGTGGGTACATATTTCCAAGTGCTAGCTTAGTACATAATATAAAATATTTATGTGTGTAATTGCAGGTACAACTAAAAATTTGCGTGAAAGTACTAATATTGAAAAAATCAAACAGTTTCATGAAAAATTTTACAGACCAGAAAATTTGACTGTAGTGATAATGGGTAAGATAGAACACGATAAAATTTTTCAAGCTTTACTGCCTTTAGAAGAAGAATTAATTAAGCAGGTATGTACATATTGTTAAAAAAATTGACAGTTTGCACGCCTTATTCTTTTTTTCCTTTGAAGCATTAGATGTTTAAAAACTTACATCGACATTATTATAATATTCATTATAATATTACAGTGACATTATTATAATATTCAGTTTTATATCTTACTTGTAGAAGAAACCCGAAACATTTAGGAGACCTTGGCAAACTTCGATTAAACAGCTCAAAAAAAGTGTAAATATGGACGTCGAATTTCCATGTAGTNAGGACACCTATGGCGAGGTGTATGTTGCTTGGCGAGGACCGTCAGTGGTTACTCAAATGTACGAATATCGCGGTTGTCAATTACTCTTAATGTACATCACGCAATTGTACATTGATGTGTCAATACAAAAGTTGATAATCGAAAAAATATCTGAAATGCAAAAAGAAAAAACTTGGCTTATTTCTGTTAAGTGCGATTCTTTTAAATATTCAGTTTCGACCTTGCATATGTGGTTTACGAAAGTACCAATAAGCATTATTAATAAGATAAAATCATCTCTTGACATAATAATTAGCAATTTATGTAAAAATGGTATAAATATAGAGACAATGAACAATTTAATTCATCAAAGTATTCTTCAAAGACAAAGGAAACTAGAAAGCAATCCGCACGATATAATATCACAGTCAGTCTTTGATCATATGGTGTATGGAAATACAGATAATGCTGAATGTGAGAGTAAAGATGTATGTGAGACAGTTTAGTCAATGAATTTTATTTTTTTCAAAAATTAATTATATTTTAATTCAGTAAATATCATTTTTTTTTTATATTTTCAGCTAGAAGAACGATTACACACTATACGTCAACTCGAGAAATTAAAAACCGAATCTGTAGAATATTTTTTAGAATTGCTGAAGACTTACTTTTTGGACGTACCAATGGTTGTTGTAAAAGGCAAACCAAATGTAGACGAGTATAATAAGTTGCAAGAAGAAAAAAACTATATAGATGAACACATCGCAAAGGTAAGATGAAAGAGTTAAAAGCAAAAAAAAAAGTAATATGAGCAATCTATTAAAGAAATTAAAGTATACATTTAAATCTTATAAGATTAGATTATATGTATATCAATAAGCTATATTAGATTATACATACAATTATTCATACAATAATACATACATTTATTTAGACGTGCGTCAGTAAACTATTATTAGGTTATACATACAATTTTTTATATACGTCAGCATTTCTTTCTATTTCTTTTTTTCACAATTTTTTAAGAAATCTATATCTACCGAAATACTGACGAGTGTGCCTATACCTGGCATAGATTCTATCACATTTTATCAACTTAAGAGATATACCACAAAAACGTTCAAACAACATCCTAAACTAGATTTAAAAAAGCTGCCATTTTTTACTTATTTAAATGACATTAATACAAATTTTATTTATGTAAGTATCGGTTTCGTACCGCATATTATTGTATAAAGTTCTATTTTGTGAAAATGTATATATTTGTCTTCATATTTGCTCTTTCAATAGTCAAAATGCAATATTTGTTTAAATGTAAGTATAGTATAATATGATATTTAATACTCATTTATTTGTAATTCAGTTATATGTTTTAGTAGACACTTCCTCTATTAGTAACGAATATAGAAAGTATATTCCGTTATTGCTGGAAGTCATCAGAGAATCTATAAAGAAAAGAACTGATTTGGGAGACATTACTACTCAAATTGGTTATATTAGTCCGCACAGTATATCTCTACTGTTTCAAGTAATGCATTATATATAGTAAAAAACTACATTCTTCTAGAAAAAAGTATATTTTAATAACTTGAAACTTTAAAGTAGATTTTAACCAGTTTTTTTGGTTTAGATGGAAGTACACAACTATGAAAAAGGTGTACAATTGTATAAACAGCTTGTATTTGACACTGAACTAACGGCCGACAAATTGACAATATTAATAACACAAGTAACAAATAGTCTTAAGCAAACAACACGAAAAGATAATTGTATTCTTCACACTTTAATGATAATATTGCTGTATAACACAGGTAAATCTGTGGAGATTTTATTTACTAATCATACATTACAAGTATAATTTAACGATAATATAATGGAATATGTTAAATATAATACGATGATAATGGCGTAAATTCTTCGGCAGACGATTTTCCGTTTTCATTCAACATATACCAGCTGTATGTTTTGTGCAGTCAGATCAGAGATTATCTAAATACTGCAGGAGAAAAGAAAGTGTTAGAGGAAATTGAATATGTTCGAAAAACGATGACTTCACCACAGAATATGTTTGTGTACATGGCCGTCAATGTCGATAAATTAACCAAACACGTTCCTGATGTCTATGCTCCGTGGAATAAATTTTTTTCGGATTTTATGACATCAAAAAAAACAAAGTAAGTGTAGTAAAAACTTTGGAATATTAAAAAAAATGTATGGAATTTAAAATATCAATCATGAGATATAAGGTTCTTGTTTGTGCAATCAATTTTATATAGTATAACCGTAATCAACGCAGACAATTAAAAATTCATGAGGTGAGATGCAGAAGTAATAGTGTAATACACATAAATTTAAAGTAACACTATTATATAGAAAACAAATTTTAATAATGTATGATAAAAAAAATACATACAATTAAGATGCTAATAAGGTGCTACAACATATAAAAAATTACACGATTTTTCTGACTTTTACATTGCTGTACTAATATTATCATATGTTTAAAAATTTGCGTATATCAGTTTTTGATCTTCTTTTATCAGCTGCTGGTATACACATTAGAAGTATGTTAATGTATGCAATGAACTATACACGTTTCAGGCCTAATGTCACCAGTGACTGGGAATTCCTTAAACCTTTTAATGACATAACTGAGAACGGTTATATTCAATCATCAGAATATGTACAATTGTCCTCCTTTGTTCAAGTTTGTCCGTGTATAAATGATTGTCACGATCCTGATTTGGCAGCTTTACTTGTCTGTTTACAGTATTTCTCACAAATGGATGTAAGCACGTAATGATTGGTGATAAAAAAAAACTGATTGTTTGATACAAACTGCGTAATGTTCGTCATATGTTTTAAGCATGCATGTTTTTTTTCAGGGACCTTTATGGAAAGTAATGAAAGCAAAAGAATGGTCTTGTGACTTTATTATTTTTGCGAATCCGATCAAAGGACTCTTAAATTTACAGCTTTCTACAGCTACAGACATAGTAGCTGCGTACAAGAAGACGAAGTGGATAGTGGTATGACTTTAGTTTTTTTTGTTTTGGAAATTATAACTGAATTGTCAGAATGTATATATAATTTGTCAAAAACAGCGCGAGTTTAGATCGTTTCTGTAATGTTGATACTTTTGTTTTAGGAGTCGCATATTACGAAAGCCAAATGGGTCCAACATCTTTACGACTCAGCTAAATCGTTAGCTATCTTAAAATATGTCAACGAGGGAAAATCCATGATCGACGTAATATACACATCATTCGAGCGCTACTGCAGAAACTTGCCGCCTGATTATAATTCTCTTATGGTGCGACGTATTTCTGCCGTTACTATGGACGATATGAGCCGCGTGGCAGCTTCGTATGTTAAATCGTTGTTTGATCCGAAACGCGTCAAAACTGCCATCATCTGTAATAAGTCCAAATTCGCCGAGATAACAAAGGCTTTTGAAGGGTAAATAAAAATGTGTATTTTATATCTTTTAGTATAGTACCAAAGAATAAATGTGTATACATACAATCACATTTTTATAGGATGAAATACAATTTTACAAAAATTAATTCTAATGTACTGTGAACAATTATGCGAAAGAAGAACAAGACTGATCTACTGAATAAAACTTTTAAAACACAGTTGTAGAAAAGATACTTCTCATGTTATACAGAATGTCCGATAATTTCTTTAAAATCTTTTGTAGACAGGTAGAAGAAGTGAAACTGAGTCGAAAAGTTTTGAACCAGTTTTTTCTATTACATATAAAGTAATTATTGAATAAATCAACCCAGATTTGGAGAGCAAAATCGTATTTTAGTGCGTCGTCACATAAACAGTATATAACCAATAAATCTAGACAGCATTTTGAACGTAAGTATTCAATTGTCATTTTGTACGTGAATATCCAATCAGTACACACAAGAACGATTCATGCATCCTAGATTCCGGTAAAAACTTTTTTATATATATACTTATACACAATTTTAATTTATTATATTTAATTATGCAAATGTATATGCCAAATATGACCATACAATGTTATACATAAAAAAGTTTTGCTAGGATATGTTATATACTGTCAAATTAAGAGTAAATAAGTTGTAATATGTTAGCTGTTTGCTCTTTATTTGTTGGTTTTTTAAATAGATATGAGATGGTTTCTTGTGCGGAATATGCAAGTACGTGCGCGACGAAATATGTTAAGATACAAATTTAGGCAAATCTTATACTAGATTTACATATATAGTAATTGAAGAAAATGGTTCAGGACTTTTTTTTACTCAGTTTTACTCCTACCTGTCTACGAGAGATTTTTAAGTAATTGTCAGACACTTTGTATATACAACATTTACAGCTTTGTGTTTAATTCAAACGATATGTAAAAAACTGTAAAAGCAAACTTTCTAGTAGATGATGTTTTGTGCAATATTGTTTATACTGACGAAAAACATAAGTAATCATGTGATTGGCAAACATGAATATTATTGTGTATGAAGTAACAACAATTAATACATAAGTAAGTAAAAAATAAAGTTTTTTAAATAAACATGAAACAAATTATTTTGTTTATAACTTCAATTCCAAGCTGTTGCAAAGTTTACTTCTGTCAACGAAACATTAACAGGTTGTTGAATCAGAAGATAATTATTTCGATTAGAAAAACATTTAAATGTAATGTTATATCAAGCAATTGTCAAATGAAGTTTGTTTTAACGATATACCTACAAGTAAAATTGTGTTATTTTACAAACATTCGTAGTAAAGACAAAGTGAGTAAATGACACTTTATTTAGTTTCCTAACAGAAAAAGCGTGTGCAAATAATCAGAATCGATTCTATCGATCTTGATTGTTGCATCTTTTTGCGACGTTGATTGGACGTCTCGGTGACGTTTCTCGGATAATGTGTTTCTCGATTCATATTGTCGTACGTGTACTAGCTGTCATCGCGGTGACATGTTGTGTCTACTGACGGAATATGTTAAAATAAAATAATAGCGTGCGCGTAGCGCGCGTCTGTGATGTGTCTTTTCTTCTCTCTATATAAAAAAATCCATTTGATGGATTTTTTGAATATATCGCATCTATTGTTGCCTTTTTTTTTCGCGTTGCCGATTGGTTGATCGAGTCGAGTCGAATCGAATCGGTAAGATTGGGAGAGTAAAATATTGTATTATTGATAGAGAAGCGATTTTGACAGTTTGTCGTATACGTGGAGAAAATAAAAACCGTGACTAAAGTAAAGTCACTTGACAGGAAAGTGTGGAAAAACAACACGTGACTAAAGTAACGTGACTGTAATTTGTTATATATAACATTAAATACTATATATATTATACATATAATTTATTGTATATTTATAATATTATACTTTATATTATATTATATGTATTATATACATACAACAGAGAAAAGTCACTGATCTCGGTCGCGTGACCGCGGCAAAGTCATTGACCTCGGTCGCGTGGCCGCGGCGGGGTCACTGACCTCGGTCGCGTGATTACGATATATGCATATATATACATATATGCGTATGTGTGTGTATTATATATAGATATAGAATATTACATATAATATATATAATAGTCTCTTTTTTACCCTATTTCCTGTCACGCGACTTTATTCACGTGTTGTTTTTCCACTTCTCTCTCTCACTATTTTTTGAGTTTGATTTTCATGCGTTATTTCTGACATTTCTCATATGTGTATTATATGGTTTACCTATAAGACGTATTTACTATCTGTCATCGCGGTGACAGATTGTGTTCACTGACAACACGTTAAATAAAAATAACAATAGCGTGCGCGTAGCGCGCGCCTGTGTTGTGCTAGTATTACAAATAACAATAAATTAATTGCTTAAAATTTTTGCCACAGCGTGGCGGTTCTATTCTGTGCTATGTGCACGAGTTTAAATGGTCACTTTCTTTAAGTGTGTGAATATATTCGAGAGCGTGAATTTGATTTTTTTGAAATTTAAAATGACCGATCTCGTGATGAGAAGATGAGAAAGGAAAACAGAAAAGAATAAAAAAAACCATTGCAACTTTTCGTACAACATAAATGTGATATACCAGAAAAGATGTGATAGTCAAGAAAAGAATCTTATTTTAGCGAGCAACATCAGAACTCGTGGAGTGTAACCAACTATCATCTCCTTTTACATCATCACATTTGCTGCTCTGTGCTTTATAAATTTTATTTTATTTTCTTAAAAATACTACATATACATATGTATATAAATACAAAATACACAAAAAACCATGTATATTATACAAAGGTGTTTTACAATGTAATTTGTATATTATACAAAACTGTTGAGGTGTTTGAACCGCATCCATTATTCGAGAAACGTCACCGAGACGTCCAATCAACGTCGCGGAAAAGAATTTTCTAGTAGGAATCAAAAATTAACGCTCTCGAATATATTCACACACTTAAAGAAAGTGACCATTTAAACTCATGCACATAGCACAGAATAGAACCGCACGCTGTGGACAATAGCGCACCGACGTGTCGTTCGTGGACTGGCTGCGTAGTTCCAATGTGTGCCACTCGTGGCACATGCGCTAGTTTACGGGGTGGAAAGGTGATTACACATTTTCTTACAGACCTAGCCGCTCTCAGACTTATCTCTAGTATTATATATTTATAGTATGAACCTAACCTTCGACACAACGGTTTGTCATCACGAAGTGGCTTATTTTGGCGCGAAGGTGTTTCAGCCAAAATCGAAAATTTTGAGTATTTGATCTTACTGTTTAAAGCTTTTAACGAAAGGTAGGTATCTTTTTATACTGAAGATGTAACGAATACTTTTTCAGCAATTATTTAATCTATAGTTTTAGATTAATCGTGCTGTTGTACAAGATCAAATATTGTTTGAAGCAAAATGTGTATATCTATACTCTAACGGTGTGTTGATTTGGTTTTTTGTCTGTTTTAAAGAAAAATGGAAGATACGATAACGCGTTTGAAGAGATTAGTATCAAATAGCAATGAGGTTCTAGAATTTAGATTAATACGCGATCTGGATGACCTGAATTCAAAAGAGGCTGTATTTAAACCAGAAATGACTTATCAAGTATTTGGAGATAGGTTTGTTACTTTAATGCCAGTTAGAAGGATATATCTCTTGTTTTGTTTATATAAATATAATTTTTACATGCGTATGAAATTTTTATACAAAATTCTTTTCTTTTTATGATATGTTTTAGAGAAATAATATTTGGTTATCGGGATCTGAAAGTACAGCTGTTCTATTCAGCAGGTTGTTTGGAAACATACTTGGGAATGACATATACAGAAAAAGTAAACAAACAGTGCGACGAAGTTGAACCAGATGAAGTTTTAACAAAACTCGCTGAGAAGCTTGCTCCCGATGTTCACTATAGTTTAACCAATTTTATCAACGCACTTGCTAAGGATGATACATTTGTACCATATGGAGAATTGATACATTCTTTCTCAATAGATGGTATTTTCGATATTTTCTAAAGCCTAGCATATTCGAATGTTATAAATCACTTTTACATTAAATGCAATTTTCTTTCTACTATTATATAAAAAAAAACTTATAGACAAAGGCGCAACAAGACAGTTTGTAGTCTACAAAGCTGATATGAGTTACAAAGGATTCAGGGAATACCATCAAAGAATTCAGACATTTCTTCTTTGGTACATAGATGCGGCTCTTTTCATTGATCTTGACGACGATCAATGGCAATATTTTAATTTGTAAGCGCTTCTTAAAATATACAACTAATTATATATATATATATAATGTGCTTGTGTGTGTGTATGTGTGTAATTCTTATTAAAAATAATTTCTACAAAATAGGTTTGAAAAATACACTACACCTACAGGTGTATCTCGATATGCAACAGTTGGTTTTGTTACTGTATATCGGTATTATGCATATCCGCAACACATTCGACCGCGCATTGCCCAATTTTTAATTTTACCGTTATTTCGAAGAATGAGTCTTGGTACACATTTGTTACAAGCGGTTTATCGCGAATACATTGGCAGGAGTGAAGTTAAAGATATAACAGGTAATAAAAACTAATTTGTTTAATTACCATATATAAACGATTGTGATATTTTAATGAATTTATGTTTGCAGTTGAGAGCCCATCCGATGTATTTCAACGACTACGAAATTTTGTAGATTCTTTGAATTGCAGCAAATTGCCCAGTTTTCAGCCAGAACGTTTGAAGGAAGGTTTCAGCAACGAAATGATTGCCGAGGCTAGAGATAAATTAAGAATAAACAAGGTATTCTTTTTTACGTAGAATGCTATCTTCTTCGTCTCTCTGGTATCGTTATTGTTTTTGTTTTTTTTTTTTATTGTAAATTTTTTTTATTCCCAGAAACAAGCGCGTATAGTGTACGAAATCTTGCGTTTGCGCGCGACAAATGTTTCGAATCCAGAAGAATATCGGGCCTACAGAATAGACGTGAAGAAACGATTAAATATACCGTTTAAAAGAAAACAAAATGAAGAACTAAAGATAGAACGCGCATTGAAAAACGCAGACAAAAAACCATACACCAATGGTAATAATGGTCTACCGACTGACGAGCAACGCAAGGAGATACTGGAGAAGGAATACCGGCTTTTGGAAGAGGAATACAAAGCGATCGTTAAACGTATCGAATATGCTCCCGAATTATGATACATTATCGAATTCGAATTTGAAAGTTTTAAGCTGTGAAAAAAATATATCAATATAATTTACGATGTTTTTATATAATTTTTTGCGTGTACGAATTTCTTTAAATATTGCTTTTCTATAGTCTGTTGTTTTCGATTAATTTCGATATAGACACGATCCTGTCTGATTTTTATAACTCATCTCATTGACATCGGCTCGTGTCATATTTTGCAAAACTTGTCAAAATGATTAAGCATCCGCTTAGATAGATATTAACAAAATTTTAAAGGTAAAAAGAAAACAAATATTTCTAGAAAATTTCATATCTTTTCGTCATAAATAAATAAATGAAAAAAAAAGAAAACGCATGCTCTTTGTAATTTGCGTTATATCAAAAATACAACAAATAGTGATCCCAGATGGTCACCGGAATTATATCCGCACGTTTGCAAAAGTATCAGTATATATTTAAACATGAGACGGAAGCAAGAGAATGACCAATCGTGATATTGTGGTAACGTAATAGTTAGAATGTTGTCTGTCATTCTACAAATCTCATGTCGCACCTGAATCAAACCTCATCCGAAGAATCCATACTGCTAACCCGGGGTTACAAACTGGTGAGAAAGCTCGGCGAAGGTTGTTACGCAAAAGTCTGTATTTTAACTATATAATAAATTTTATTATTCTTTTCCGCGCGTTTGTATTGTTTTTTTTTTTTTTTTTAATTAATAACGATTATTCTTCTTCCCGGTTCTCGCAGGTGTATTTGGCCGATTTTAAACAGGACGAGACAAATCGAAATAACTCTCTGGCTTGCAAAATCATCGACACCGCGAGTGCGCCGAAGGAATTCGTCAAGCGGTTTCTGCCACGCGAATTGGACATTTTAGTTAAGCTAAATCATCCGCACATCGTTCATGTGCATAGCATTTTTCAACGACGCAGCAAGTACTTCATATTCATGCGCTTCGCCGAGAACGGCGATCTTCTCGAGTTTATAACGAGAAACGGCGCGGTGTCGGAGAGTCAGGCCCGCGTGTGGTTCCGTCAGCTCGCTCTAGGTATCGATACTCGACAAAAAGAGCGCGTTATTGAATAATCAAAGTCGTCGACAACGACCCCCAAAAACATTTTGACCTTTCAGGTTTGCAATATCTACACGAAATGGAAATAGCGCATCGCGATGTCAAGTGTGAAAACGTTCTTTTGACGTCTAACTACAATGTAAAACTGGCGGACTTCGGCTTCGCCCGTTATATGATCGATAGTCGCGGTAAACGTGTTATGAGCGACACGTATTGCGGTTCGCTGTCGTACGCGGCACCGGAAATTCTTCGCGGTCATCCGTACAATCCGAAGATATCTGACATATGGTCGTTGGGCGTAGTTCTCTATATATTGTTGAACAAAGCTATGCCGTTCGACGAGAGCAACTTAAAACGCCTGTACGAGTTGCAGTTAGCGCGCAAATGGAGATTCCGCAGTAAAGTGGTGAACAATTTGAGCGAACACGTGAAGAAACTCGCGAGCAGCATGCTCGAACCGGATGTGCATAGACGCTGGCGATTGGATCAGATAGTGCAGAGCGAATGGATCGCTATGGATCCGCGTCTTCTGATGCTCACGCCTCCGGAGCAGACCGCGTTGAACAACGCGATCGAGGAGCGAAAGAAGCACGAAGAGAAAATAATCGCGAAGCGGGAGCCCGTACAAATGGAAAGCGCTGTACGATTGTCATTTTTCGATATGTTTTTACAAATTTAAAGATACCGCCAAAGATACACATAGAATTTTGCTTTTTGTTCTCTTTCACACTTAAATTAATTAATATGCGCATTTTGTTTGTGATTTGATCGATTTTTCAGAAACGGCTCGAGAGCGAGAAGAAAGAAAATCGCAATATCGTGAAAGACAAAACGCAAAAGTCAGAAGTAACAGTTCTTAAAGACGTCGGACAAGTATGTATTATTGGAGTCAATGATAACATCAAAGTTCTTCAAAACTTGTTCAATTTTTTTTCGTAGATGACAGTGTCGACCACTATGACAATCGGAGGTCAGCTTCAAAATAACGCTCTTCCGGCTACGTAATTTTATTCTTTTTTCTCACCTAATACAAATCTAAAGAATCTTAGAAATAAGTTTTGATCCACACATTTGTGCATTTCAATATATACATATATATATTTTCTACAGTTAATTATATAACATGACATACAATTAATACACGCACGTATTTAAATTTTTCTTTCGCAGCTTTTTTGTTTAGCGAGCGAAAATAAAATACAAATATACTACATTTACAATGTACACATATAGACATTTATAGAAGATTATTTGCGGGGCTTGGTGATAAAAAAAAAAAAAACGCTTGAAATATTTTAATTACCTACGTACCTCACTTTCAAAACAACTGTACTGTTTTCAGTTGTCGCTTTAACATAGTAATCAGCTTGATGTGCAAAGACCTGTATTTGTCCGTTCAAAGGCACTTTAAAGATGTGTTCGGGACGAAAAGCTCCCTTGAAACTCCACATACCGTCGGATCGTATCAGCAGATGTTGATTGTTCGGTGTTACACTGGTTACGAACACGTCCGAGCCTGGCAAAGTGTATTGTTCGAGTTCGTCCCATGTTTGATAACGCAATATCAAAGTTTGTTCCGCCAAACGCAGAATAATCCACAGCGAATTGCCAACCGACTCAACAGATGCCTCAAGTATATTGGGAACGTGCAATCCTGTCGATCGAATAATTTCACGATTATAAGTGACACTCGCGCTGGCTACGTAAGACTGTAAGTACTTTTTTTTTTTTAAACAAACAAAAAAAAATATTAAGAGACATTTACGTATTTTCTGATCGAGTCGGTCTTCAGTATCGTTGTACGAAGAAATCGAGACAAAATCCGATGATATTACTGTTACAAACATCGTACCGTCTAACAGTACGAACTTCTTCATAAACACGCCGGCATTTATACCGACGAGAATATTTAGTAATTTAGTATTGTTGCAATGTGAAGAATTATTATTTGACTCGAGACAGTTGTTGTTAGAATCTGTCACATTCTCGGCGTTAGAAGCGTTAAAAATATCTTCGAACGCATTCTCATCAGTCGCTTCAAATTTATTCACGTAAATTGCGCGATCTATGTTGTTGGAATCTGTCACATTCTCGGTGTTAGAAGCGTTAAAAATATCTTCGAACGCATTCTCATCAGTCGCTTCAAATTTATTCACGTAAATTGCACGATCTGTATTTTAAAAAAGAGGTAAAAGACATTTGAATAAAAAATCTTCTACACGTCATCGACGTTACTGTTTCATTACATTTGTGACTCACTTTGTAACGCAGCCGATACGTTTTCCGTGATCTTTATAATTTTCGTTGTTCTGTCCAAGACGACATCAAATTTATCTCGACTGTTATCTTTTAAATTTATTCCTTCGTAGAGTTGATCGATGATGACATTTCCAAGAATTTCAAGATCGTTTCTGAAATCGAGCTCGCCTTCTATTGTTTGCACTTTTTTATGTTTCTTCACTTGAATGTTTGTTAACTTGAACAGATCCACGTCATTCACGGTGCTGTTAGTAACAAGAGTCGGTACGTTAAACTGGCCTTGTATTCTTTGGATACCGAATATTCTCTGATTCCCGGATTTTAATAACATATCCTCGACCTTTCGACCCATAATCGCTCCTTTAACACTGACAAAGAGAACTCAGGTTTTTTAATTGTGTTTAAAACAAGACAATTTTTTTTTTATCATTGATATTATTGATTTACCTCAAGTTGTTCAAAGTGATGTTGATAAAGGTTTTCCGACCTTTGATTACAACTAGCTTGTTGTAACATTTATGACTTAGACTGTTGTGAACCAATTGCGAGAATTCGATATTCGATGACCAAAGATCTTCAACTATCAGACCTGAAATTGTCTTTTCTCCGGTAACAACATTGTATTTTGCATCGCGTCTAACGACATCCGTATTTAAGTCCAAGTCATTAAATCTTCCGTTCCAACGAATACCATCTAAACTGTCTAAAGAAAGAAATAATTAACTGTCTTTTCTTTCGTTGATTTTTAAACAAAAAAATATATATATACAATATTACTTTTCTACTTACTTATCTCTAATTCTTTAAAACGCCAAGAAATATTCACGCTTTGTGCGGCCCAAAGTTTGTTTCTCATCAAGGAGTTGGCCAGCAAATCATTTAATTCCAAATCTGAAGATCGGATACGTGAATTGTTCGCAGCGATAATAGAAGGCACCTGAACGTTTTTAAACGACAAAACTGTGGCGATGTGTTGTTTTCTCGTTTTACTCAACAATCTGTCTGACAAGTCTAACCACATTTTCACAAATAACGAATTTGCAGGATGCTGTAGAAAAAAAATGATCTTTAGTGTTGTGAATTGTGTTATTATTATATCATCTTTCTTATAAATCACAATTGCTTTTCATTATCCTTACGTGTCTGTCGGTTATCGTTACGGCGTTTCTTAAACTCATATTTGTAAAATAAACATTGCTACCAGATACAACGGTATCCCGATCCGCCATCCATAAATTTTCGGATAACTGTTTGAGATTTATATTCTTAATATTCTTCACAGTTGGTTCTTTTAAAAATCTAACCGAGCCTATAAAAATAAAAATATACAGATTAGGTAAAAAAAAGAAAAATCGTCTTTTTCCGCAGTCTTATATTACTTAACGCAATGTTTTCTTCATTCGTTGTACCTTGTACAATAAATGTCGATGGAACGTCGCTCGCAAAAGAATAAGTCGCAGGCACGTTTATTGCATTTGTTTCTAAAGTAGTGGAAATCCGTTTGGAGCGCAAATGTAAAGGCGCGTCAAAATAAGAAAAATCTAATGTAGATCGGAGAGCGCTTACATAGTTCGATGTAAAATTATTAGCTGCAAAAGAATGGAAACACAATTGCGAATTAATTTTGTTTTCTAAACCAAGGCGAAGAGTAAAACGCGTGACTCACCGAACGTTGCGTATTCCAAGGATATCGCATCATCCACTTTCGCTACACTTTCCATAAAGAGTTGTATGTCTATATTGTTGATCTTTTTGATATTGCTGTCCGCTTTTACGACCACGTTTCCTACCCTCGTAGGTAAAGAAAGATTTAGATAGGCCGTTTCGAGATTGTTCACAGAAAGCTTCTCAATGCTCAAAGGTCCTTTGAGACGATTTTCATCCAACCACTCGTATATTCGGACCGAGCTGAAGTCTATCGCGATATAAATGATTTTATAATTATCGTGCGTGAAAAATTCATTCGTTGAATTCAATCGCGTTTTTACCTATTTCATCCATTCCTCTGATCTTCGCTGTCGAAATATTCTTTACGACAACGTGTCCGGTAAATAGCTTCGTTGAGAAATCAACGTCGTTCCAAGTCGACGCCAACTCAAAAACGGTCGCATTCAAATCATAGGCTTCATAAATGTGCGAAACGTTTAAATGTTTCACTTTCAGCTTGTCAATTGTCATTGAGTAGGTCGTAACTTCCGGAGTGATAACTATCGCAGCACACAAAGGAATCGTCAATCTGTACGAAATAGACGATATTTGTCACGTTTTTTTTTTTTTTTTTACACGTTTTTTGATACTTTTGCGAGCAATATCTTTGGCAATCTTAAAAAAGACTTTTCGCACCTCGGAAGAGGAAGATTCGCGTAGGTGGTGTCGGTCAGAACAATATTGCGCGCGGATTTCTTCCCAGAAATAACGACGATCTCGGATGAATTCTTCGTCACCCAGGTCTTATTGTAGCTCGACAAAGTTACGTTGTTCCACGACTGAAAGCAAAACATATATGTAATAATATCAATCAATTCGAAACGCGATTACGCGCGCGGGATGTGACGATTTTTATTATAAATTTATATAAATTACATTACATACCGTTTTATTGCCGGATAACGTCAGGTGCGTCGGAACATCGGAATCTAACGGTATGATATTTTCTACGATGTCTTTCAGCGATCGTCCGTCTGATCGTGTTCTGACAACGTCCCCAACTTCGGCGATGTTGGTGAACGTCACATTTTGCAGAAACCGATCGCCGGATAACGTCAAGAACGTGACAATATCCTTCACGGGTTCCAGCTTCTTACGTCCCTCGCCCTTTATTCCAGCTTGCAAATCGATCGTTCTTGTGACTCGTACTCTCGGAGCAGTTATCGTATGATTCATTACAATTGCGGAACCATTTACAGGCAAAAAGAAATTGTCATCAGTCAGACGCAATTCTTTTACTCTCGCCTCCTGTATTTGCACTATTTGCTTCTTGTTGTTCTTCGTCACGATATTTAACGGTATTGAAACATTCGTCGCGTATAAATTGGTGAAGATATGTTTGCCTAAAATTCAAAAAATAAATAAATAAACAAAACTGCTAAAATAACGTTCCATATCCGGAGTTTTTTATACAAATAATTTTATTTAATTATATATAGAGAGACGATTTAGACGATCTCATGTGTATATGATTGTATAATTATACAAAACTAGATTTTTTTTATGTTATATAACATTTAGATTTTTTTATATTACAATATTTTTGTCCGTGTGTAGGAAAGATTTTTTTCTCGAGAGAAGTTACCTGAAACATTTTGATCCCCCGACATTCTCAACGTTTCTTTCTCCAATTTTTGCATCGATATTCCGTTAACGGATTCTTTCACAAATACATCGTCCACGTTAATATTCGGAACGGGACATTTCCAGTTATTTATCGTGTTAACTTTTGTCGTATCGAACCTCTTCCGAACAGATTGTTTGACGTTTTTGATATTCTCGTATTTAATTTGACTCTTCGTAATCAAACGATTGACGTAACAATTTGTCTTGCACTTGACTGTGAGTTTTTTGCCGTGTATAATCATAGATTCCGAATTTTTGTCAACGTTAATTTCTCGCGCGAAACGACTTTCGATCTGATTCAATTTGTCAATTGTGATTTTGCATCGCCGTGTCAAGCGGACCAATTCGTCTGCATCTTGTCCGTTTATCTGTAATCAACATTCGAATCAAAATGTTTGTTATTTTGCATACGCACGAAATAACGCAATATATTTTTATAATTCTCTTGTGATAAGAAATTCAAGATAGATGTAGCGAAATGAGAACAACAGATCTACGTTGCTAGAAATAGCTCTTACATTCCGAACGCGAAGCCGA
The DNA here is from genome assembly GCF_002006095.1 of Pseudomyrmex gracilis. Classification (NCBI taxonomy): domain Eukaryota; kingdom Metazoa; phylum Arthropoda; class Insecta; order Hymenoptera; family Formicidae; genus Pseudomyrmex; species Pseudomyrmex gracilis. Next base: position 225,659 of record NW_018020809.1, on the reverse strand, counting down.
TCGATATACGCATTCTGCATTAAAAGATTGTTCGGAGAATTTGATACGTTTCCAAAGGTTTTCGATGATATTTTTTTCAACGTCTCGGAACACCAAGTGTCGATTTCATTCTGCGTCGTTCTCCATGTTTTCTTCGTCTCCCAAATAGGTTTCAGAAACTTCCATTCTCCATTCTGATTTCGTATCAAAACGTATTCGCCGTGCGAGCGAATTCGATGAATTTGACCGATCTCGAACGGTTCGGTGTGCGATCTTAAAAATAAAAATCTCCAACCGTTGTACTGATAAATTTTCATGGTGTTTTCATCGGCAAAAAAAAGAACGACGGTGTTCGCCATTGTTGAGGAACGAACGTATCTCGTTGGGGCGACTTTTTGAAACGGCACGAAGCGATCGTGGGTCTCTTTGTACAAGATCGTGGATTCGTTGCCGGTCAGAATTAGAAATCGCTCCTCGAAGTGACTTTCCTTGAGGTAAAACGAATCGACGTCTTCGGCGTAACGCAATCTTTGCGTTTCAATGAATTTGTTCGAGCGCACGGAAAATCGAAATATCTTCGTTAGAAAACCCAAAGCCACAATGTGCATGAAACTCTTGTTCTGAAAAAGCAGAACTTTTCTCGCTCCGAACGTTATCGTGTCGATTACGTCGAAGTGCTCACCGAGCCAGGCGTACACGAAGATGTTCGTTTTTGTAGCGATCGCCAGATAAACTTGATTCATAAAGAGCCACGTGTTCGTGTGCGTAACTCCGGGAATTTCGAACTCTTGCTTAAATTGCAACTCGTAATTTCCGCTTTCATTTTTGTCGCAATGCAGAATGACAATGGCGTCGTTGTCCCTTTGCGCGATTACAAGCGTACCTGGTCCGTAATTATTCACCATTATCCGTTTCCCGGCGGATTGCGAATACGTTCCCAAAAGATACGGCTCGTTGTTCTATATATAAAAAAAAAAAAAAGTATAGTTTATATTTTTTTTACGACGATATTTAAAACGCGTGTAATTTATTCGGACGCATAAAATAAGAGCGTGTTTGTTATATGAAACCTGGTACATAAATTATTATTACGTACAATTAACTGGAAGAGCAGTATGTTTGAGGAATTAAGAGCAAACCAGAATAGTTGATCTTCATCTTTTGTGGAAAAAAAATCTACGTCCTGGAATTCCGTCAGATTGAGAGATAGAGTCTCCTTAAAATTTTGAAATACGAGTACATCTGTGAATAAAAGAGTTCAAAAGAGATTTTAATGAGAAAATTTTACATATATTCTCTTCATTGTATATGGACGTTAATAAACAATACAGTGTAAACTAAAAAAAAATGAAATATTGAGATATTTATGTAGCGTGTTTCTTTAGCTATCAGAGAACGTGGTTTTCTCAATCGTGTTTTTAAAAACTTAAATGTTTTTATACATCAAAAATATGTACAAACATCTTTTTTTTATTTTTCTTTTTAATCTTAAGGCGTAATTTACTCAAAATAGCGACGTGTTGACACTGTATTGCTTGTTAGCGTCCATATGTAGCTCGTTAAGCTAAAAAAACATTTATTTACATCGTGCAAACGGAGAAATAAATGCAAAATGAAAATTATGTAAGGGGGTATGTACGAGACAAACATTTTGTGATACAATGTGCTCCGAAATTTCGAAATGGAGTTATAGTTAAAAAACACGTGTACACACATATGTAAATAATGTATGTATGTACGCTGCGTGTGTATATGTATTTCCCGTGTTCTCTGAATTGTCAGTATCAGCTGATCTCTCGATAACCTTAACGCGCAAAAACGTTGGTCGTGTTTACATAATGAGAAACTTATTCGTATCTCGTTATCGTCATGTTTGTTCAACGATGGATCAATCAAATTGTTGACTCTCAACATAACGAGACTCTTCGAGTTCGTTGATTTGTTGTGTGTATATATATATATATATTGTCGTTTGTGTGAAGAAAAACATGTCAAGCCCAGAGGAAATGGCTGAAAATCTGACGACGCAGATAAACGAACTGCAGGCTCTCCAATCCGTCTTCCCGACCGAACTGGTCGTGGCGGATCACGGGATATTGGCCGATATCAACGAGTACATCGAACATCCCAACCGAGATCCACCGCGATGGTTGGAATACTCCATCGCGATCCCATTGAACGGTGTAATACAATATTCGCATTATATGTATATTCAAGAAAGAACTTTTTCTTACTCCAATGTTCTATAAATTGTTCAAGTCTACATCTCGCTTTTTCAAATAAATCTATTTTTACTGAGATATGTATTATTAAATAACACATGTTATACTATGTCTTTCTTAGGAGAGTATCGAGTTGTTGGTGAACCTGCCAACCAACTATCCGAAAGAGCATCCTGAAGTATATGCAAGAAGTGCTCGCTTGGACAGAACGCAACAGTGTCTGTTGAATCAGGAACTATCTGCTATCGTGAAACTACAGGAGACAGAAGAGCCTTGTGTATACACATTGATATCGTGGCTGCAGGATAATGCGGAAATCTATCTCAACGCTGTTAACCAGTCCGTTAAATGTAAAGATTCCAACAAAACCGACACGAGGGATCAGGATACGGTTATCTTTTCCAGATATTGGATTTACAGTCATCACATATACAGCAAGTTCAAGCGGCGAGATGTGGCCAATCTGGCGAAAGAGAACTCTCTCACGGGATTTTGTCTGGCTGGAAAACCGGGTATCATTTGCATGGAGGGAACTCTAGAAGATTGCGAATATTGCTGGCAAAAAGTATGTAACATTGACGATTTATCTCTCATATTAACATCAATGATTGATCTGTACTTTTGTATTTTTAATGTGTTAGAGGTAACTTACATCTTGCAGATTAAAGCTATGAACTGGCACAGAATATTGATAAAATTATTGGAAAAAGAGAAAGATTGTGACAGCGTTGACAGCAGGCGCAAGTTCGTAGATTTTCAAGAGGTCTCTTTTCCCACTACCGAGCGTCACAATGACATGGGTCAACTTCTCAAGTATCTATCTGATCACGATTGTCAATACGCGTTCAAGGAACTTTTCGGTATCGAAGGAAAATTGAGCAAACTTTCAGATTAACACACACACACACACAATTTCACATAAAAACAGAAAAAAATATATATTAAATATATATTTTATACACAATATAAATTTCCTCGAATCATTTTTTTTTAAATCATACGTTTTGTCTTGAAATTCCTCGCTTACCTTCACTGTGCGATAAATTATTTTGAACACTCCTTCTTCGACGCTCACTTCTTTGTTGAATTGCTCGAGTTGTATTTTCCATATATTTGCTAATTGCATTGTTAATGTTATTCGAGGTATCAACGTTTAATACTTTATACACTAGAAATATCAAATATTTTATAAATAAAAAGAATTTTTACCGTATATATAAATATATAAAAACAATACAAATTAAATATTACTATTGCTGAGATTATGAAAATATTCTGTTGTTTGATCCAATATTGTATACAAATCTCCCAATGAATCGGAAGGAGAATGTTCGCATTTTGTTACACATACTAATGTGAAAAATAGAACGAAATGTCCTAACATATTCACACGATCTACTCTCCTAAAGCTGCTGATTACGACTGACTCAACGACGGCTTCAGGTTGGCTTCAAATGGAATATCACACAAATATCGTGTTTATAGTTTTTCTATACACAAAGCAACTTCCAAATTCCATTCCATTCATACAACACGTGTGTATGTATGATCATATTTGTACATTTATATGCTATATTATACATTTATACCAGAAATTTCTAGTCGCAATCTTCTTTTCTTATTCCAGATTATTGTTTTATTAAATACTCAGTTTTCTTGTATTTGCAATTTTATTAAAAGCTTCAAGTAAAGCAACAAGTAAATAAAATATCTTATTGCTTAACATGTTCCACTGCCGCGTGGTCCGTCAATGGCAGATCTTTCGAAACATTTACAATTTTTGCTGTTGAAGAAAAGATATATTTACATAAATGTCAACACATATAAATGTTTAAAAGTAAATCATATATATTATATTTATTTATACACATTTGTAATGCTTGAAAGATGTAATAAATAAAAGATTACACACAAAGACTCTAGCGTGGAACATGTTAATAAGTTAAATAAATACCTAACTAAGTCTTATATATCTGGCTTCTAATATCTTATCTTATAGTGGCATAGCGTAAAAATTCGTTAGTAAGAAATTGTCCCGGGATATAAGGCGCTGGTGGACCAAGAATATCCTGCGCAGGACTGTGAACCTTGATCTGTCTCATGTGAGTGTCTCTGCCATTTTGATGATTGCTAATTACTGCTATTTGAATCATAAATGTTCTGATAGGGCGGTCATTAATATTTTTAATAGGTATGACAATCCAACCACTAGGTTCATTCAAATCCATTACTTCTACTTCTTGAAGGTCATTGAAATTAGTTCCGGCTCTGATACTTATTCTAAAATATGACCAAAAAAATACTGCATTAGCAACTAATTACTGAAAAACTAATATTATTTCTATCGAGTGTCAGAAACTGAAGTTTTTTACCTGTTGGGAGTGTAGCTCTCATCCAGCTTGTAATCTGTGTAGATGCATATGTCACGAATGGTCGTCTTTCTCTTGAACTGAATATTCACTAAATGCGGCAATTGTCCGTCCGATTGCCAGTAAGTTTCTGTGATATCGTCTCTTAATTGATCCACCCCAAATCCGGGTTTACAGCTGGACAAACTCCAGATTGCATAATTCCCAACTTCCCGCACTCGGCCAGTCAGCTGTTCCTGCACAGGATCTATTTCACCTGTGTCACGAAAAATATCGACACGCGCAACAAAGTGGTTTTACAAAAAAAAACGTTTCGTTTGGAAATTTTTCAAATTTTTAATTTATCATTTAAACCACAAAGAATAATCAGGACAATTATTATTTACCTCCGTTGTTAGCTTTGTTGCTCATTATTTATAGGTTAGACTCTCGTTTACACCAGTCGTGTCGAAAACACAAACACGATATTAATCTTTTTGCTTATAATTTTTTTTCCAATAACGCAACAAGATGTTACATAAAATACCAGCAGAGATTACATGTCAAGTCAACTTTTTCGAACGCACGTTACGCAAAACCTTTTTTGTTTTTTAATTCACATTAGACGTTTTGTTTCTCCTCGTGTGTGTATTTTAAAAACGAGATTTGCTTCGACTTGCCAATATCGATATATTCTCGAACGATATAGTCGATAGTCGATTTCAATTCAAATCTTGTACAATTCACACGTAAGAGTACAACAATATACCTATGTGTATAATTGCTCGTAAAATAATTTTTTTTAATTTACGATAAAGATTCGCATCACGAAAAACCGTCGCCTACGGACGTTTTGTTTGTTGTTCGTTGGAAACAGACATGTGTGTTTCAGTTTTGTTTCGCGATTTTATTACAACACCGGTTTTTTTGTTGTGTTTCCAGGTCGCTATGGTTAAATCGATCGTCGCGATGATATTTATCTCTGGTGGTCGCTACTTCGTGCGTAGACCGGAAGAAAAGCAACTCGAAGCTGAAAGAAAAAACACAATTGCCGTTTATCAATTTTCCGAGACGAGGAAAAAACAAAACGATTCAAGATCCAGGATACTTCGTCGACACGTTGCAATGACGTTGGCGTTGTCGAGGATAGATTACACGACGGTTGGTGTTACCTCACGTGGCACAACCGTTATATTTCCGCCTAACGAAGCGACGAAACAGCCGCAAAAATTCGCCGTCGCGGATCACGACGGCATACTTCATATCTACGGTACACACAGAGAATTTGCTTTTAATTTAAATAAACTATATATATATGTATATATATTTCTTTTTTTAATTCAAAATAATTTCTCATCTTCTCTCCTCGTTCGAGCGCACAGGCGTGAAAAAAGGAGAGCTACAGTTGTCATTCAAATCCCTGCCCGGTCCGAAGATTCACAAGATGGTCCTGGGCGGATCGTTAGATATGACGAGGGACAAGATTTTTCTGGCGTACGGTAACTCGGTGAAGGGATTCACGAAAAAGGGCAAATTGTTTTTAGAGTTCGATACCAGTCTAATAGATCCAATTTCCGCTCTGTGAGTTTAATATTTTCACGTTTCTTTGTGGATTATGTTATATGTTTGTATATACACACCCACAGATAGCCAAACGTAAAAACTCAATATAAAGCAAATCATTGTATATAGATTAAGTTGCTCGCAAATTTCTGTTGTCACAATATGCTGAGTTTTGTTGTCAATCAATTTGTTGTAGCCAATGTTTTGTGACAAGTGAGTCAGCAATATGCGAGCGATAATTTTTAGTTGAGAAAAATAATATAAGTTTATATTGCCGATTAGTTTGGCGGGAACTTGCTTTTATTATATTTTAAAAACTGTTGCTGGCACAAACGTACTGAAAAGAGAACACCCCATTTTGTTGCATCGCTTGAAAACTTATGAGCAATATTTGTGGCAAGTTGCCAACAACTTGCGCTCAGTTGGCTGTATATATGTCTCTCGCACATTCGCACAGATACGTTCTCGGTCCCGATCTCGCAGCTTGCGCGCGTGATCTTTATCACAGGTATCGGGATTGCAAAGACGCCGATTCTTATCTGGCCGGAGAAACGTTGCACGATGTCGTGCTCTTGTCGGGAGACTACAACGTGGTGTATGCCATCCTCGCTTGCGCAGATTGCGCGGTAAGAGGTTTTCTTTATTACTTTTTCATCAATTGCACGAGAGATCTGCAATAACGACTTATCGTTTCGCTTTTTCGAAAGGTACGCGTTCTGCACGGCACAACAAGTCCGACGGTTCTGAGATTACCAAGCGCTCCCACGGTGCTTTCGGTGTATAGGTATAGCGAAATCATATATCATTAACACAACAGACGCAACAAATCTTAAAAAAATTGCTTAATATAAGAATTATGCTCTTGTTACATGTAAATCACAACACGTTTTATTATCTTAGAGAGGGAGAATTATACTCCAGGGATCGCGTCTTAGTCGGTACTGCGGATGGTAGAATCGGACTTTTGATTCTCCAGAGTAATAAAACTCTCCGAATCACCTGGTTGCTAACTTCGACGGGTTCGGGAATCACGTCGCTGGATACTTATCAGTTGCAAGATGGTATAGATATTCTCGTAGGTCGTCAGGACGGTATCGTTGAAGTGTACACGTTTCCCGATGAGGATATGACATCCACCCTGCGCTATCATTACGTAAATGATTCATTGAATTGAATTACGATCAGATCGCGGAGTTTTAATCGAAATTACAGATCGATCGGAAAAGTGTGAATCGTTTGCAGAACGCCGGCGAAAGTATCAGTACAGTTGTGGGTGGAATTATTGGGATTGCCAATTATCCCGAGGTACTTGTTACGACTTATTCCGGCCGAGTGTTCGGATTGACTACGAGTCCACCTGGTTTGTTGGAAGCGGGTCAGAGCGACGTTGGCATGGCCCGACTGAAACAAGAGATACAGCAACTCCAGGAGAGGCTCAACGAGGAAAAGGAGTCGTCCGGTTTTATGCCGGACCCTCTAGCACCCTTGATCCTAGCAGTAAATTACAAGTAACTTCAACCACACAAATTTTGTTTTTTTGTGCGTTGTTGCGCGATGTAAAATATTGACTTAGCAATTTTCTCTCTTTTTAAAAGAGAACAATTGAAATGTAAAATAATATTTTTATTTGCAGGATGATGCTGAACAAAGAGGACGCTTCGTATTCTTTATACGTGGAGCTGGACGCGTCGATCGACAATGTTCTGATACAATCAGATACGCCTGTCGATCTTTTAGAAACGGAGAATAATAGCGCGGTGGTCAGTCTGTCCGCCTGCGATCCCAGAGAGGGCAATTTTGTTCTTGCCACTTACAGATGCCAAGTATGATGCGAATGTTTTTTTTATTTTTTGTAGCTAAAGAAAGAAAAACAAAAGAGAAAAAAATATTACGTTTCTTTACGAAAGATTATTTGTAAATAGATTAACACGAATCGTCTGGAAATGCGATTCAGATCCATCGAAGGTCAGCCGGGTACTTTGCAAATTTACGTAACATCTCAGGTATCTTTTTTACTGCTTCTGTGTTTTCTCTAAATATACGCAATTACATAGATTGATATTTTTTTATTATATACGCACAGAGATGTGATTAATGTTTATAGGTGCAGCCAAAACGATGTCGCAAAATTTCCGCGCCTATTTACGCATTGTCGCTGCACGTCCGGCAGTACGAAGAAAACGACGCCACGCAGCTTAGCGGTCCGTTTAATGAATTAAAATTAAATGGCAATTTCACGATCGCTGAGGTGTCGCTTTTTTTGTGATTTTTAAGTATTTAAATTTAATCTCACGAGAATTAAAGGTTTTTTCTTTTTTCTTCTTTACATTCATTCACAGACACACGTGATCTTTGTCACTAGATGCACGCGTGGCTTTCAATGGCATTGCCAGACGTGCCCGAAAGGCCTCACATTCACGAGAACGAAGCTGTTTTAACATACGTCTCATCTTTCATCGGAACAGTTCTCAGATGCAAATACAAGTAAGATCACGCATCCTAGAAAGAACAAAATTTAATTTTTTACTCGTCATTTATATTGTTCGTGAAATCGCGCAGGAAAGGAAGCGCGCTTTTTCTCGGCGAGAACATATCCAGCATCATAATTCTCAGAGACATATTGACCAAAGAGGCGACAAAGCGAAAGATCAAACTGGACGTATTTTGCGGTAGTGTTTGTTTTGCGTGGATATGTGTGTATGTTCTTTTGAAATCTTAAAATAAACACATAAGTCGCATGTAAATCTTTTTTTTTTTCTTTTTTTCAGAAGTAGCAGAAGGAAGTATATCCAGAGTTCTTGAGCTGATTCTCCCGCGACTGAACGCAACTCACGAATTAATCGAGAAAATAAACATTCTGGACGCTCTCGATGAGTGGGAACTCAAATCGAATCCCCGGGAGAATTTGTGTTCCGAATATCAGGATTTGTTGCAAAAGGAGACAGAGATAAGATCGCTTCTTGCGAAAGATGCCGAGATTCTGAACAGATTGCACGCGATTATCACGGATCTGTATGTGGATTGGGAAAGAGCTAAACGATCTCGAAGGTAACAATAGAATCTTCTATGAGAATCACAAGCTGTGCGATGCTGTGACGATGTATTTGTTTTTTTTTTTTAGAATCAGCGGCAAGGAGGCTGCGGCAAAACTCAAGGACGCTCTCGAATCCAGAGACCAAGCTATGCTCTTGCAAGTTTTCATCGGCAAAACGGACACGACTGTGTCGACCAGTTTTCTACCTGCGGCGATTTAGAAGAATAACACGCGCGGAGAGTGAAAAAGAAACGTCGACCAATATTTATTTCTGTGTTTATAAACTATATTTTTGTTTTCAAGTAAAAAATAGATTTTTTTTTTTTTAACGACGTACACAATGTATAACTCGCTAAATTGCCTAGACTTGTAAATGTACAATAATGGTTTAGCATTTATCTATATAATACGTGTATATGTATTTTTATATAGACATAAATGACATGTTTTTTTTTTTTTTTTTTACAAATCTTGCTCTCCCTCATTCGGCAAACTTGATTGACTGTTGTATCCAATCTTGAATATATTATAAATAATTTATTTCCTTCTCGAAGATAAAAGTAAAAAGATAATATCTTATATAAGTAGGCAGCACTTTTTTTTTTTTTTTTTTTTTTTTTTTTTTTAATGTCAATTTGTTCTTATCAGTTCTACATTAAAGTGTCTCAAAGGCAATATATATATATATATATATAGATGTTTATATGTACACTTTTGTATAAAAGTTTCAAAAAATCTTATGACAAACTTTATCCAATAATAAAACAATGTTTATTCCAAAATGCAATTGTAGATATAGATGTGTGCATAAACGCGCGCGCAATTCACTAGAAGTATGTATTCAACATATATATTTTCAAACAGCTGGGTCTATTAAAAAAGTCACTTTGTAACCAGCGCGTTACGGACTATCTAACGCCAAGATGTCGATGGTTATCGCGCTCAAGTTTGCACAAAGGATGTATCTCTTTCCTCACGTTCCGAAATTACATAAAAAAGTACTGTCTGTAAAAACACAGTAAAATGACAAGTCACTACACACAAATTAAGTAATATTAAGTAAGTATATATTAAAAAAAAACACACAAAGATATAAAATTAATTTACACACAAAAATATGATTTTTATCTTACTTACATGTTATCGTTCGTTCGCACGACAGCTTCCAGAGGATCTCTATCCGCGGCCGCCGTGTCTGCTGTGGATGTTACGGTATATTCCAAATTTTGTCCGCTCGTATGCGGCAAAATAGTTTCCGGATTATCATCGGGAGCGACAATCTCTACCACACCTGTCGCGTCTACCTCCAACTTTAGATCTCTCACGAGATCCTGTATCGTTTTTGCGTGTGCTGCTTTTTTATCGATGCTTTCCGTATCGATCGCATGTTTTCCCGCAACGATTTTGTTTGTTGACGACAATTGTTTTTCATTTGTTTTCGTTCGCGAATGAGTGTGCATGTGTCTCTTCATGTCGCTTCGCACTCTGAACGGTTTGCCGCATACCACACACGCGTGCGGCTTCTCCCCGGTGTGTATGCGTCTGTGATTCTGCAGATAACTGCTCGCCCTGAACGTTTTGCTGCAGTATTCGCAGCGATAATTCTTTTCGCCCGTGTGTATACGCCTGTGCACAATCAACGAATACTTTCGAGCGAATTCCTTCGCGCAGAATTCACACTGGTACTGCTTGTGCTCCGAGTGAAGACTCGTTGAGTGATATTTCAAATCGCCCCATTGACGAAAATGTCGGCCGCACACCTCACATTTGTACGGTTTGTCACCGCTATGAAGTCTTTTGTGTACCTGTTTGTTTTGTTAAACAAAATATTTGATTTGTTAGTAACAAAAATAATAGATCGTCTAAAATTTTATAGATATTATTTGCGAACAATATCGCTACTACTTACCTTTAACGCGCTAGCAGCGAAAAAACGTTTATTACAAATGTCACACTGATGCGGCCGCTCTCCGCTATGGGAGCGCATATGGTAGACCAAGCTGTTTTTATGATGGAACGACCGATTGCACTGAAGACACGTTAATCCGTCACCTGCGAGAGAAAATAGTTGATAAAATTTTTGAAAATTTCGCAGCTTCGGTGCGAAAAAAAAAACGTAGCAAAAATTTTGAAACGAACTTGATTTCCGCGCTTTCGGTGATTTCTTTTTCTTAGCTGTGTATGGAATGTCAGTCTTTGACTTTTCTTCCGAGCTTTTGTTATCGTTAACGGACGGCGGTCTAATTTCCTGGTCCTTCTGTTGCACCTGTTCCGTAACGTCTGTAATTGCCCACATTGTCGATTCGTTATTTGTAGAAGGCAGTACTGAATCTGTGTCGTCGTCAATGTGCGCACCGGTTTCTTCCACTATGGGCAGAGAAATTAAAACAATAAAAAAAACTATTTTTTACAGTAAAAACTTTTCGATTGTATTAATGTGTGTCAGAGCGCGTGATGTTTTTCTTACCTACTCCTCGAATACCTTCCATAAGATCTTCAGGCTCGCTGAATTCTTCAATTACAGTGTTCTCTAAAGTATGAACTGTTTCTGGAACCGATATTGTAATATTGGTATTTGTCGCCTGAGCTATTCGCGTCTCCTGTTTTACGGGCTCATAATGCACCTACAAAACATTATTTCATTTTTAATATTATTTAAGGTATTTGTATAATAAAGCATACGAGCGGTTATTTTATCGCGGCGTTAATCGCGCAGCGAAAAGATCGCTCATTTGTTTCACAGATCTAAAAACAAATGTGCGCGCGAACAAATTAATTACACCACGATCGATGAATTATATAACAGACACTTTAGAATAGTTGGTTAATTAATGCAAATGCACACCTTTAAATGTTCAAAGAATTTCAACTGACTGCTAAACTTGGAACTACATATTTGACACTTAAAGACATTAGCCTGAACTTCGTTATTAAATTCAGTTGAATTTTCTTGACTCGATTTGCTATTATCCTTCCGCGTTGCGTTCTTTTTTGTCTGCGGTTGCTTTAGCTTGCGAGATATTCGTTTTTTGTGTGGCAAGGTTCTCTTAGGCCCGGATGCTGATGTTGCGTCCTCGCTGCTCTCCGTAGAAACCTCAATGTCATACTCGCTTTTGACATTGATAAACTCTTGCTTCAAACTTTGCGGAATCCTTGTGAAAGGTTGCAAAGTTTGCGTATATATAGACGCGGTGCTATTTGGTTCTGGAATAGTATGAATAGTATACGAATTCACCGGCGCTAGAGTCTCCAGATGAGAAACATCCGACAAAGTTGAGTCTTCGTGCTGAACGTTGATTTGCTGCTGCTTCTGCTGCTGATGCAACTGCACTGCAACAAGCGCCGCAGCAAGTCTACGGTCATCCTGCATCACACAATTGACATTCTATATGCAAAATATAAAACTGCACTAGTCTTGGAAGTATTAGGCAGCATACTACAACCTCTGTCAAACCATGAGTCAACAAGTCGTCCGCTTCATAATACTGAGTACTCGTGTTATAATCTGTGCTAACATCAGCATTGATCATGTCGACTACCATGCCTTCTGATATTAATTCTCCGCTCAGAGTAAACAATGGTACTCCTTTGCTTAGTGATTCTCCATCGCTTCTCTGAATAATAAATTGACACGGAGCACCTTCCACTCCTTCCAGAAGCAAAGTTTGCGCCTCTTCTGTCGCACTTTGCAAAGCCATTTTCAATATAATAAATATTATATTGAAATTGAATATTGTTATAAAATCAGTTGTTTGCACCTAAAATGTGAATTAACTTAAAAAAAACATTAATATATTTCCACCTTCTTTTTATATTGTTTTTTCTATTTTCTGTTTAATCAAAAGTAATCTTTATTCAGTGATGAACAAAAATTAGATTTTGTGTGGAAAATCATTTTGAAGAGAAAAAGTTAATATAAAAAAAGTAAATTATAAAAATTATTGCGACAACAAGAGAATATTACAAAAACGAATTAGTTTGGAGATTTTTGTTCATTTTGATCTCTGGTAATCCTCGAATTCTGACAATAACGTAAGAAAAATTCGACAATTTTTTAATTTGCGCGTGAAAATCTACGAAAATCACCTTTTTCCATTGAGACGACGAAAAAATTGCGTCGACTCGTGTCAATGTACGGCACGAGTCAGGTTTAAATTTGCCGCGTGTATACACCTTTGATCTGACAGCAAGACCAAGGTCACTACATCCATACCACTCGGAAAATCTCGTTCCCAGTTTGATATGCGTCGCACGTGCAACAATTTGCACGTCCTCACCTCCATCCGGCGTGTTAAGCGCACCCAATCGCAAATCCTGTCCTATCTTCGCGAAACTTGACCAACATAAACAAAGCAAAATATTGAAACACTGTAGGACAAAATGTGACAACAATGTTTGGCTCTTGACGCCATTAGACCGGATGTTATCCTCCCGCACCATCAACGTAGTTTTGCGTTTATAGTGTGACCAACGTTCGCTCGAGTCAGCAGAATAAGATCCTAGATCAACCGATGTTTTTAATAATTATATGTTTCTTCGTTTGTATAAAAAAAATATATATATATAGTCTAATTTCTTTCTTTCCTCTCTTTTTTCCGATCTTATCTCGTTTTGTACGCGCGTGCAATCGATGCGACAGATCCCAAAAACTTCTTCGTTTATCCATTTGCACGCGAATCGAATTTTGATTTTCCGCTTTGTACTTTGGCAGTACTGATTTTGTTATGCCTCTTCCGGAAGAAATAATCTTTCGCTTTTCAATGGCCAATATTACGAAATACGACGGAAAATGTTAAATCGCTATACCCACGATAACGAGAGTGTGCGTTGTTGTGCGCGTGGGCGTGAATTTTCGATGTGACAAAAGCCGCTGTCAAACCGGCGAAACATCTCGACCGGTGACATTTGCGGCACTTCATCTTCACTGCCGTCAGAGGAGTTCGTTCAATTGTGCTAAAACAAAGTAAATAATTCGCACACATCCACGCATATGTACACTTGTATATTACACGTACATATATATATATATACATTATGTATTATGTCAAGTACTGTACACAACTTTCACATGACTTTCTGTAGATTGAAAAAGGTTAAATGGAAAAGGAGAAAGTTTTTACACCAAGCCAATGGAGTGCGTTCATACGTATTAGGTTTTTAATCTCGCAATCAGCTGATTCATTTTCCCTTCCACCGGAACAATTTTTTGGTTCTGGTCTTTAACGCGTCTTCAGTTTCTTTTGAAATTTTTTTCTCAGCACATTTTCTTCTTTAAATAATATAATTCTTGTTGTACATCTTGTGATTTTTAGTATGTGCGATGATATGCACAAAGAACTTCTTGTACTTTGTACTTGTTTGTACCTTCGGCGAATTTGCTAAGATTGTTATCAAAGAGTGGACAGTTTAAAGGTTTGCAGAATTTGTTAAGAAAACGGTGAATGTACAATGTGTTTTTGTTGGGCAAAAATATTGAGTGAACAGTAGACGGTGATGTAAATGATTTATTGTCGGAAAGTTTATGTTTATCCATGCTGTTTCCATGAGATTGTTGTGCTGTTATCAGCATACAATAAGAGATAATATCCAGGCCGAAAACCGAGTGATTCTGCTTTCAGAATCGCGCGGGTCCGGGATTCTGTCTGAAATTAAAATGTGACAGCATCCGAGATATCCAAAAAAAGTGATGGCTTCGATTTGTCGTCGCTGGAGATTATGGATATTGCCCGTGTTAACCTGTCTGTATGCGCTGCTCATTGTCATACTCGTGCCGATCTTATTAGTCAATTCTATCAAGAATGACTTCAAGAAGGAGGACCAGGGTGCCCTTGTGGGCGGTGCTTTTGTTCTACTGGCATTACCCATTGCATTTTACGAAATTGTTCAGCATATGATATATTACACTCAGCCGAGATTACAGAAATATATAATAAGGTAGGTTTTTCCTCTGAAAAAAATTAAAAAATTAAGATTTCCTTGTGTTATTTACACACGCTTTATATAATGCTACTTTTTTTTTTTCAGAATATTATGGATGGTACCTATCTATGCGGTGAATGCTGTAAGAACAAATTACAAATCTTTATCTTAAAATTTATATCAAATGTTTGTTCAATTGATATAACATATTTTTTTTCTGTATACAGTGGTTAGGTCTGGTATATCCTGAGGGCAGTATATATGTGGACAGCTTGAGAGAATGCTATGAAGCCTATGTAATATATAATTTTATGATGTATTTGTTGGCCTACTTAAATGCCGATCATCAGTTGGAACATAGACTGGAAATCTCTCCACAAGTGCATCACATGTTTCCTCTGTGCTGTCTTCCTGATTGGGAAATGGGCAGAGAATTCGTGCACATGTGCAAGCATGGAATTTTACAATACACAGCTGTCAGGCCTATATCGACTTTAATATCATTGTAAGAAATTGATAGTGTTTTTGAAACTATATCTAATCTTATGGTGTTATCTTACGTGTACAAATAATTTAAAATATTCCTTAATTTTTCGTGCATTTTTGCAGCATTTGTGAACTAAACGGAGTATATGGAGAAGGTGAATTTAGAGGAGATGTTGCTTTCCCTTATATGATTGCTTTGAACAATCTGTCACAATTTGTTGCCATGTATTGTCTTGTACTCTTTTATCGTGCCAACGTGGAAGCATTGAAACCCATGAAACCGATTGGAAAATTCTTATGCATCAAAGCTGTAGTGTTCTTCTCATTCTTGTAGGTGATATTTAATAACGTATTCACGCATCTTGATAACTATGTGTGCAAACTACAAAAAGAATAATACATGTTGCACTTTTGCGTTACAGTCAAGGAGTGTTGATAGCTCTGTTGGTATATTTTGACATTATATCGAGTATTTTTCATACTGTTGACACAGATCACATTAGGAATATATCGTCCAAACTGCAGGATTTTCTAATTTGTATAGAAATGTTCTTAGCTGCGGTAGCGCATCATTACAGCTTTTCCTATAAACCGTTCGTCAATTTGGCGCAGGGTCAAGCCTGGTGGGATGCATTTAGGTACGCAATGCAATCGATGAGGAACATTACAAACATTAGAAAAAAAAAGAATTACACTAACATCGAGGTATTGAAAATTTATATCCAATGTGTTTTACGTGTTTCAGAGCAATGTGGGACGTTTCCGACGTGCATAACGATATAAAGGAACATTTGGGTGTCGTTGGCTCGTCCTTGAGTCGTAGAATACGCGGACGGGGTGCATATCAGCAGGCTTGGGGAAGCGCGACCGAGCGCACGTCACTCCTACCCGAGGCTACGGTGATAAGTCAAGCCAGAAGCGCGCCTAATTGCTCGTTCTCGGGTTACAATACAGCCGAGATCGGACCGAATAATAATTCATCCGTTAAGGAATCCGAAGAGACCGCGACGGACGCGCAGGATAATAATGCTGTTTATACGTAGCCGAATTATATATGTCCGAATCCATCCACGTGAGAACGATAATCAATCCGAAACCAGCATAGCTTTAGCTGATCACTTTAGTATTATTTTTAAGTAAAAAAAGAAATGTGCATAGTTTTACAAGGGCGTTCTTTTAACGCTGTTATACAAATTTATCACTTCATCACACGACACATCGAGACATTTTTAAGTAATATATCTTGAAAACATGGGACGTTTTCTCACAAAATCAATTAATTTGAAAATTTTCAATTTTTTCTAATTTCAAATCTTGGATCCTTATCGCTCATTTGTTCCCAAGAAGATTATCTCTGATCTACAAGAGACAATTACTTATATATACATATATGTGTAATATGTATGTATAATATAAACAACGCGATTTACAATGTAAGAAATTTGATACAATAATTGATAAAATTTTGTGATTGTATGAAGAATGCGAGCTGCTTGCTAGCTTTTTTTTTTTTTTTTGCAAGAGACATTCGTACGTCTTTGTGTTACCAATGATCTAGTACCAAATATATAATGTGTGTGCGTATATGTGTATTTATATACATACACATTTAATACGTATGATATACATACATGCGCGCACGTCACACTAGAGAAAAGCGCAATATCCATATTTGTATATACAGGGTGTCCGGTAATAATTTATATCATCTGTCGGGCAACTAAAGCGGGTTGAGTGGTGAGTCAAAAACTCTTTTACTATTTTGTGAGTTTATTTATAACGATCCGCGAATGTGAGCGTGTGCGAGGAGAGACATCCTGCTAGGTCTGGACGGTTGCTACCGTTATTATCGGTTATTACCGGACACTCTGTATGTTGGAACGACCAAGACATCATTTTATCACGCAATTGACAGGATAGATATCTATCTTATATTTTTCTCTGTTTACATCAAATGCGATCGCGACGAATCATATCCGAATATTAGATTTAGAATCACTTTTTTTTTTCGCTTTACATGTGTACACACGTGATTATATTTGCACTCTCTATATTTATAGTTTATAAAAATTATTTTATAAGCTGTCTCTCAGAAAATAAAGGCTGTGTATTGTATTTGCTGTAAACATTTATTTTTTTCAAGAATCCTTGTATTTAAGAGATAACTTTGTGTTTTGTGCAATAGACGAAATTCTTTGTAAAGTGGGAATTAAGATGTTGGGGGTCAGACAAAGAAAACGTACCAGGAAAGTGTTGGTTTTAACGTATTGATTTTATTTTGATGTTTCTTTTTTTTTTTTTTTTTTTTAAATCTCTTCGATATAAAATTTTTTTAACGATGCCACACACTCAATTATCTCTCTCAGGCAAAAGTTGTTCTTGCTTCCTTCCGTTTATATACACGATTAGGTCTAAGGCCGTAGTTGTTTAACTTTCTTTTCCCAATCGTTATTACTTGAACATAGACCAAAGAATCATCTGAACGAAGCTTTAATAAATTGTAAGCAATATTTATTTAGGAGTAGAGAAGTAGGGAAGGGAGGAACGCAGAGGATTTATGCATCAGGCCTTTTCGGTTCAATTCGATATTACGTGTTGCACGCGTTTCCAAATACATAAATTGTATTTAAATTTTACACAAGAAAAGCTTTATTCGTGTGAACCGATTCTCGAGAAGGTCTGATTTCCCTTTGCTCCCAAATTGAATTTACACTATCTGTCTTGATTGGCAATACACGCTACATTCAGAACCATATTCTTAGGTCCATGACATATCGAGCATTTGTTTGTTCTTTGTTTTGTATATTATGTTAACGTTAAATAAAAGATACACGAGGTACCAAATAATTCGTGTATATAAATCAGTTACATTGCTCCGATTTATGTCATAATAAAGAATGGTAATTTTTAATATATAATCAAATATATATACATACGTATCTCACACATACATACACACATACATACGCACACAACAACGATTGATCGTCATAACGTAACAAACAGAAGCATACATAAAATGTTTTACACACGAAAACCGTGCAAAATAATTGCCAATTTGAAGATATAAAAAAATGTTTTATAAAACCTTTATAAAATCATGTAGTTTATATAAAACAATTATATGTACAAATATTCTTTTTTGTTCCTCCAAAAAAATAGATTTCTGAAAAATTATTAAATGACAGATTCTGCGGAACAAGTCTGAGATAAGAGTCTCGATATAAAAAATTTAAAAAAAATAGATTTTTTATATGAGAAAAGAATATTGTTACGGTCTTTTTTTTTATCACGTTATTATTGGCAATTATTTTATGCAATCTTCGTTCAAGACAAAGTGAGATCTTATATTGATTAAATAAATGTTTCATAAGAACATATTAATAAATATGTACACGATTCTTTATAATTCGGGATTTGTGATAACAAAGCTAATTGATTTTATAGCGTTTTTGTTTTTCTAAAACCGACTCAAGTAATATATATAATACTTGTATTGCGTCACTCAATTCAAATCATATTAATGTTAATAATGTATCTTTTTTTTAGTTTCCGTTTTACGGTTGTCGGAGCATTGTAAACATACAACAAAAAAAAAAACATTTGATTTTGCTAATCTAAAGTATATAGTATATAACAGTATTACAAAATTTATATTTTTGAAAATTAATCAATTGAAATCTACATACATATGTTACTCGATATGCAAAATCATGTACCTTTCGAATGACTGTGGTTCGCACCCGTTAACATGTGAGCGCGCGATTTCGTATGCGGATAGTTTATTTTTGCATGCACGGTATATAGTCTTTCACATTTCGAAAATCTTGCGTCTATCAACATGTCTAACAAAACTCATTATCAACAAATTGCAGAATCGAATATTCCGCTAGTGATACCCTGGCACTCCACTTCGCGTTTTAAATATCGCTTGTTTCTTTCATATATCACCATGTATGGAATTACTATATCATCTTATTCCTTTTTTTTCTAGATTTTCGTATAATTCTTTGCAAAAATGAAATCAACATCCAGCCAGCAAACAAATTTTATACATATATATATATGTGTACGTATATATATATATATATACGTATATACATATATATATATATATATATATTCACCTAATTTTTAAATTAATGTTTTTTATAGTTAAAAAATAATTAACTAAGAGAAAATATAAATTAGTTTTGCGCAAGTAGATTTCGATTTTCGGCTGGATTTTGTTTTATTATGAATTTTTTGTTCCATGGAAGTAGTGCGAGCTACATATGTATATATTTCAGATTTTCTGAATGTAAAATACGTTTATTAAACGAGTGTCCCTCGTAACATTGTACAGACAATACACAATAAAAATTGTATGATATTACAGAGAAATCTCGAATATGTTCTCGCATATTTGAGACGCTAATTCGGTTAAAGTAAATTTGATTTTTCGGAGATTTTTATTACGAAATTTTGTAACGATAAACGATCGTTTTTGCAATTTTTAAAACTTGATTGAAATTATATTTCATCAACGATGAAATTGGTTGAGGGACTCAATAATACAGGTTACATTTATATAGGTCATTTTCTTTGATAACTGACCTATATTTATAAAGGAAAAGTTACTTTCAAGATGGTTGACATCTTCGGCTTGTTTGGAAAAATTAACTTTTTTTTATTAAAACGCGCCATTTAGAATATTATCACACATATTATAATATATATTACTTCGCGTACGTTTATTAAAAATATCTTTTTTCTCTCATTGCAGCAAAATATGTAAAAATTTCAAATCGTTCATCATTGTAGAAAGTTGTGACGATTGTTTATTTTTAAGGCTTCTCTGGATACTCGTCGCATTCATATGACGGCAGAAGCGAGAAATTATCTCGGGTTTATGTCACTTCATACAATTCACATCCAAATAAACTACTTGTTTTATAACATATCAACATCGGCGTTCAATAATGTAAAATTGCTGAAACGTGAACATTTTTATATAAAATTCTTTCGCTCGTGAAAATTCACAAGTGAAAAGAGAGGGCCGATATAAACCGTAAACGTTATTTTAATCGAGATTGTCACTGAAGAAGATCCTAATGCGGATTGAAACGTTTGCCGTCAAAAAAGTGAACAAATCATCAAAACACGGACATTCTGTTTACGGCTTGTATTTGGCTCTCTTTTTATTTGTGAACATTTTTGCTTTATTATCCTGCATTAATAAACCCAGACAAATAAATTCAGTCTATCATATAGACATTCCCAGCAAAAATAGGCTTTACAAAAATGCATCAAGACTTTATGTACATATAGATGCTTTATGTATATAGATATTTTATGTATAGACATTATTTATACACATATCAATGACGAGTCGAAGATTTGGAAAGTTGTTTGTCGACATACTTCATGCTCCCGAACGCCGATGACGGGCACATAGGTCGAAAAACTTAATTTATTTCGGTGTAAATTGTATGGAAAAAACTTCTATTGTTTCTCATTTCTAATATAATTACTCAATATTGGCTACAACTAGAAGCCTTAATTTATACTACTGAGGTAGCAAAGGATCGTTTAAATAAATTGAAGCAGAGAGATTGTAGACGCGCGCGAGAGAAGGAGATAGAGAGAAAGAGAGAGAGAGAGAGAAAAAAAGAGAGAGAAGATAGCGCAAGCGAAATAATATACCATCATGAAAGTAACTAAATGTCGAAAGTCTTATTCTATTACAGAATACTAACATTTTTCTCTTTCTTCGCTTAGATGACGTCGCGGCTACTGATTGTGCGGTAAAATAACTGGTATAGTTTGCTGTGCACCGGGAGGTGGTTGTGCTGGCAGATACTGCATGTGTTGTGGCGCTATCGGTATATGTGGCGGCATTATAGGGCACATAATAGGATAGCTCGGAGCGTGACTTTGGGGTGGAGGTTGCGCATACGGCGCCGCAGGTTGCGGCGTTCCAGGTGGATTATAAGCACCTGGTGTGTGAGGTTGATTAGGATTGGCAGGGGACTGCGTCTGACTGGGCGGTTGTTGAGGTACATGTGCATGAGGATGGCCGTGCGGACCCATGTATTGTATACCGGGAGCTTGCGGCCCTTGGGAATCGTGATGATGATGATACGGCGTAGCCATGTGTGGCGGTGGCGGAGGTGCCTGGACCATGCGCACCATTTGCTGATACGCTGGTTGTCCTGGATAGGGTACCTGGAATGGCGGATGTAAGGCTGGTGCCAATAACGGCTGTCCCGTCGCAGCCGCCACTTGCATTTGGGACGCTAAATCCGGTGGTGCTCGTTGCATCATCGGCACTGTAACAAATTATCATTAGGTTAGATTAGGTTGGTTATATATCTTTGCAGGAAAACTTCGAAACTTGCAACATATAAGAAATACTAACCCTTTCTGAATCGTGTTACAGGTTGAGTGGGTGGTTGGCTGAAAGCTGGTGTCACATACGCTGGCACTACTACACTCGCGGACATCGTTGCTCCTGTGTATTGAGGAGTTTGAGGTGTATGCGGTCGACTAGGTGTCGGTGTACTGGGCGAGCGCTGCGTAATTACATATAAACACACATTTAGTTATTTTCACTCAAAATTAACTTTCTGACAAATCGAATGATCTTACTGTTACTTACCGGTGTAAACGGTTTTGCGTTCGGGTTAAATTCTTTAGCATTTGGATTTAAAGTAGATTTCTTGAAAGCAGTAGTTATTTTATCGACTGCGGGTTCCGGTGGAGATGATTGTTGTACTGTCGGAGTGATAGTTTGAGTTTGTTGCTGTTGATGGGGACTTGTCGACCTTACCACTAGTGGACCAGGTGGCGGCTTACTGGTAATAACAGATTCTTCTTGAATACTTTGATGTTGATGAGAGCTGGCATGCTGTTGCTGCGTTGGTGGTGGTTGCGACGATTGTTGCTGTTGACTTGTATGTGATTGATGATGCGATTGATTTATCGGAGTAGTAGAATGTACATCCTGCTGATGATGATGTTGCTGTTTTCTTGGAATCTGGGGTGTATCTGGCCCTTGTGATTCTGGCAATTTGAAATCTGTAGCGAACTGTCTCAATTCTGAATGCTCGGAATCTCTTCCCCGTGGTGTTGGCACCTTTAAACAAAATTTATTTAAATATAAATTATATAAGGTCTGTTTTGTGAAAATTAACAAGTGTAAATCTTGGATTTACAAATTGTTTTTTCAAAAGTATGTTACCTTTTTGTGATCCTGCGACTTATATATTATATAAGCCCCGTTTTGCAACTTAATTTGACAATTGTTTTTCTTAGCAAAAGTATGTACCTTCCTATGATCCTGCGATTTGTGTATAACTATTTGCCCTTCAACGGAATTTTGCTGTGGCAACGATGTGTGTTGTTGGTGAGAAGACGCGGTGTTTGATTGAGAAAATGGCGCTGGTGGCGCTTTATCAGACTGATAAACTTGTTGCCTGCCTGATCGTTCGCGTTTCTCCGTGTTTACTTTGGTCGAAGGAGTTTGTTGTTGTTGTTGTTGTGGTTGTTGCTGCTGCTGCTGCTGCTGCTGTTGTTGTTGCTGCTGTTGCTGCTGCTGCGACGAAAAGCCTACTTGTGGTAATGAGGGAAGTTGACCCTGCATTACTACAAAGAAAACAATTGTTATTCCACATCTTTTGCACATAAATCTCGTTAAATCAAGATTCTTTTTCGCTAGATTTTTTTTCTCCGTAAGAAATTGCTAGACTAGCTCTATCACCATGTTTGTTATATACAAAAAGCCAGTGTCTATTATTATTATTAGGTTAAAAAACAAATATAAATAATTTTTCTAAAAATTTATTTTCTAATATATAATAAAAGTTTTTTTTTGTTTAGATTCTCTCCTCTTCTTGAAAAAATTAATTAGTTGACATACTTTGTTGTGATTGTGTGGTCGGTGTAACAAACGGCGGCGGCGGATTATTATATGCTACAACCACTCCATTGGGTGGCATTCCCATATTTAGCGATACCGGGTGTTGGACCGAAGCATGACCAGTTTGTACTCCACCCGACATATTTGATTGGGGGACATTTACATTAACCGTGGACGGAGATGGTTGATTATATATATTTTTGTTTGTGCTTCCAGGCGAAGATGGAGAGTCACTTGGTTTCATCAGTTTACCATTACTTGTATTATTGTTTTTTTTTTTCATTGGCGGAGGAATATACTTTCCCTCGGTAGGTCTTGCCTAGAATTAGATGATCGATACAGTATTTCAACAAAGAAAACGTAAAATCTTACAATATAACTAAAAGTTACCACAGCTGCGAATCTTTCCTCTTCGTCACCATTTTCCAATTCCAATCTAGCTTTGTGATTCGGTTGAGATTCGATTTCGTTTGCTATTTCAGCTGCTTTCTGTTCTTGTTCTTTATAATCTTTTGTGTCTTTACGCTGAAGTTGTAAAGTATAACCTACTAAAGAAGGCTCGAATGTTGTTTGAACACCATAATCTTGTTCATTTTTACGGAACATCTCGTTAACGTCCCAACCATTCTAAAAATTAGATAATTTTTAATGCAATTCAGGCCCTGCGCACAATAGACAAAATATTAGAAATAGGAATAAATATTAAATAAAATATTTATTTCTTTACACAAACAAGAAAATAGAATAAATTAATGCATCATAAATTAAAAAATAAGAATTTGGAATAATTAATTTATTCCGTTCTCTTATGTAATGTAACATTATTTCAAATTCCTCTTCCAAATATTTAATAAATTATTCCTATTATTGTTTTCTCTATTGTGCGCAGAGCGCACATCCTCATTCGTTCAAACATAGATGTGCAAAACTTACAGCTGCGCCATCCAGTTCTAAGTCAGCTCCATTTATAGCAGCTGGTTCGTCCCAAGGTTCCAATTCCTTCTCACCCACTACTCCATTAAATTTACTGATGGATGTGTCCGTTTGGAAAGTATCTCTTGTAGCAAAATCTAAATCAACATCTTTAAAATGTATCGTAACAATATCGTTGGATTTAAAAATTAATTTTTCTATCACACTATCTATATTAATCTTTTCAGAATTTTCTACACGATGTGCCATTTCTAGCACTACTTCAAATTGACTGGAAAATGTTCTGAATATACCATCAAATTTGGAGCCGTTTTGAGTTTGTACCTACAATGATAATGCATAGAATATAATAAATAATTCTCTTTGTTAAAAATCTCAAAATATTGCCAACTATTGTATAATCATATATATAAATGTATTTTTTATATACTTGTGATGTATTCCCAACATTTTTTGTGACAACATGCATAAAAAGTCCGTTATTATATATTCCATCTGCTGCGACAGACCTTTCTTGTGGGCCTCGCGACCGTGGAGATCTGGAAGAATGTGCGGATCAAAAAAACAAACATTATTTTTTATTATCGACAATTATATTGCAAAGGTTGTATATTATACCTGCTATTATGATCTTGGCGAGGAAAGCCAGAAAGAGATTGGCAGTACCTGTTATTGTTGGAACGATTCTTCCTCTTGCTATTCATTTTGTTCGACGACTCTTCGCCAGTAACCGAATTCCTGCCGCCTGTTTGATGGGGGCCCTCTTGTCTCCTAGTAGGGACCGGAATTTTGACTATTTTTACGGTGACCGCTCGACGTCGAAAAGATCTGTATTCTCGTACGTAGACGAGTGCGACGGGTGCAGCAATTGCTGCTGCGTACGTATCTTAATACGAACGTCTTTCGTGATGTCGGCAACGCGTGATCTTTCACGAATCTGCGGAGCGAAGTTTAAGTGAAGAGAGACGACGAGAGAGGGGCCGTTATGAGAAGCTATCAACATTCACGATCGCCTTTTTAGGTTATGCTCGAGGAAGCCAGAGAATGCGAAATTTCGAGAGAGCGCAAATGTGCGAGATGGAAAAACGCGCGTGGAGCGAGATAGCGCACGATCTTTTGGTGCAGCGTTGACTCTCCAGCGCGATCGAACGTTGTCGCGCGATCGCAGCTGCGGCTATATGAAAAAAAGAAAAAAAATCTGTTACACAAAAACACGCGCCTGTGGATTTTATTTAAATACACGTATATATATAAACGGTCGCGACTGGCCGCACGAGCTAGCTCCAACCGATACACCAACGCACGGTTGTACCTGGTTGTAGGTAGGTTCTATCTGTTCACGGTTCTATCCGTTGACTTGTCGATGATTCCGTGACGTAACGTGACGAGTGACAGAGAGAGATAGAGCGAGAGCAAGAGAGGAAGAGAGAGAGAGAGAGAGAGAAGAGAGAGAGAGAGAGAGAGAGCCAGGAAGTTAAACGCGAGTAACCGAAATCACGGCCGACAAAGGTGAGAGAAGAAAGTCTGAGAGATAACAATAGACACTCCGCAAAAAACCACGTACCAGTTAGCGAGAATGTGCGTTTCTATCTGTCCTTGTTTTACTTAATTAACATGTGGCGAAACGATGGTTTGGTGCATATGTGGCTCAAAGGACCGACTCAAGATAGTCCATACGCCATTCTAAGCTTGAATAGTGATTTTCTTGGTATGTTCACCGTTAAACGGTTAAATGGTTGATTTCTCCAACTGGAGTAACAAAGTACCCCAGACAANCGGGTAGTATTAGACAGAAGTACGTACTTACTTGTAATAAGTGCGTGTAAAAGCAGTAAGAAAGGAAAATACTTGCAAAAGCGCAACTAAAAGGCTGTGAAGGACGGGATGCAGGAAGCACGATGTGTCGCATGCGCAGTCTCAGAGTCGAATCCGTGGCGAAACGATATACCCGTAGATTGCAACCTCGCAACATACCTATAAGCAAGTCGCCTTAATCAACTCGATCTCGATGACGCTTAGATGCAGTCGCCATCTGGCGATTGACCCATCTTAACTGCACTTCCAATAGGTACACGCATATCCAGCCACAGACAAATTTTATTGCATACACGCATAATGCTACGTACATTAAACACACGTACGTAAGTAATCTCTATGTATGTTGTGAACATTGATCAAAATAAATTAACAATTTATCAGCTCCAAGCTTTTTTTTTTTTTTTTTTTTTTTTTTTTTTTTTTTTTTTTTTTTTTTTTTTTTTTTTTTTTTATTATGAATATTACAACTAAAGTTTTCCGATGAATCGGCGTTCGGGATTCGCTGGGGAAATTTCTACGGCACGTAAAGCCGAGTCTGCAATGTGATCGCAAATCACAGATTGCAAAGTGACGTTATTATTGGGAGATAGATGCAGGGAGGTTTTGCTGCGCGTTCTCTCTTTATTTTACGATACATACAATAATTGTTCCAATAGAAAATCTGCTTTGTATACACGCGCGTTCTTATGTGTTTCGAACTACAGTCCCATATACTAGAGTATTCTTGGGATTTTTGGAGGAAAATAGTTTCCTGTGCGCAAATTATAACGTTAAGTCTTCATATAAAAAGATAAGTTAAGCCCCTTGCACAATGGAAGGAATAGCTATAGCGATAGAAATAACACAGTTTTTAACACAGAATTCCAACTCGCGTCGGAAATTTTATCGCTATTGCTTATTCCGATTTTCTGATCCGCATTGATACATGTGTAGTTTTGTATGTTAGATTCCGCTGTTCCTACCTTTATTTTTAAATATAAACTCTTTAAAACTTTTGTTATTTCTATCGCTATCGCTATTCCGTCCATTGTGCAAGAGGCTTTAAGTGCAGTTAAAAAATTTAATAAATATAATTGTTTCTTTATAGAACTATATATATATAGCTTTATTTAATGTATTTAAGTTAATTTTCTTATTGTATATAATATCTAATATACATAAAGTACAGAGTATATATATATATATATATATATATATATATATGTATAAAAAATATACGCGCATATAATTTTGATCTGAAACGAGATGTGCGATAGTCTTCATTTTTCTTCTAGTCATATATCACGTTCAGTTTGCGAATCGTGTTTCTGGTTCTATCGTAAACAAAATTGTTCATTTGGCTCAAGATATCGATGAAATCGATTATCTTCTCAAATCCACGATTTATCCTGTCCGATCTCTCAATATCGGCATCTCTTATTTGTGATTGCGAGTTTCTTTTCAACAATCTCGCGGAAAGTTTCTTCGTTTCTTCGGTCTCCCTCGAAACGTCGACGTTTTCAAATAATATCTGCGATAAAACAATTATATATATATATATATATATCTATGTACTTTATAAATATAATCGAATTTAATTTTTAAAACACACAATTCTCGGTTTCGTCTTTATTTTTCACTGCACTTGATCTTACCAAACATACAAATAGAAGTGGAAGAAACGTATTCATTTTATGCGCACTTATTATTATCTTTATATGCCGTTTTAGTTTCATGAAAATTACACCAACGGCTTTAAAACGTTTAAAAACAATTGTTAAGTTATATATATAATGTGACTGACTATATGCAATATGTATGTATATTTATATTAATATACGTATACGTATACTTTTGTACTTTCACGTTGAGTTCTTAAATAACAGTGTAAAGAATTACAACGATTCCGATGCTTTTATAAGAGACGAGTACGCGCACATTGCCGTTGCGGGTGGGCAAAATATTTCTCATTGCGTTAAAATAGTATTTTTGCTTTTAAAATTTAATTTGTTCTTAGCAAATCTGAAATAAATATGTTACAGACATATGTTTCCCATCGCGCAATTTTATTTATCCGACTCTTTATATTATCAAGTTTTGCAACGATTTTAAGTTAATTTAAATCGATAATAATATTTCAACTTTAAAGTATTTAGGTTACAACGGATTAACAAATGCGGCTAATTATAAGTAGGTTTCGACGATACACGTTGACAATGCGAAATTCAAACGGAATTCGCTGATTAGGTGTAATACTTGATCTCTTGTTGTTCACTTATTGCTGAACGATACAAGTAGAGTAAAATTCGAGAATTTTCATTATATCATAAAGCAAAAGATTCGATTGTCTTTCTCAATTGTTAATTCATTATTGTTTTCTTTATTAAGGGATATTTCATTATAAAGGGATATTATATATAGTATAAAATATCTTTTCAACAATTAAACAGAAACATAAAAGTTTTTATTCTCCTTATTTTTTTTTTTTTTTTTAAATTACATAAACTCGTGCACATGTGCATCGATATATGCATATCGATGAATTGCACATTTGATCGCGGTTAAATGTTATCATCTTTGTTAGCATAAAAAAATGAGATATCAAATCGAATAAAACTCGCGCGCGAAACACACGAAACTCTCTCTCTCTCTCTCTCTCTCTCTCTCCCTAAAAATATGATATTAAATTTTATATTTTGATATTTTTTATCTGTTGTAAGCACGGAAGTTTTGTTTCTCGATATCAATAAAATCGTATGCCGCAGAATTTCCGGACAAATATGTATCTTGTTCGCGCAAAAGCTGATAAACATTATGATACAACAATGATTATTTAAGAAAACATTTTTATTGGTTGGTTTGTTCTCACGTTCGCGCGCCGGCAGAGATTGTTAACTCAAATAATATCATCATTCAACTTAAATGTCAGAAAAATTTCAGGATAAGAATGATATATACGCATAAATTTCAGGATTTTTAAAATTATATATATATATATATTTTAAGGCTATTTATGTGTGATACAATATGTATGACAATATGTTAGCTGATTATTGTATGTGTGTGTTGTTGTTCGGTGCACTTGTACTGCGAATAATTTTGTACGCGAGATTTTGTACCTTCTTCTTTTTAATTTCATGGTTGAGCTGTAGACGAGGATTGTTGCAATTGATTGTTGAAGTTCTGAGAAGCTTGCGCGACGATGTCTAACGCTTGCTTGGTGAACTTGGATATACTATCTTGCATTTTTTCGGAGTTTTTGTTGAGAGCTTTAGCAACGTTCTCGGACTCGTTTACAAGAGTCTGAAGACCCTCTTGGAACTTAGCTTGCAGCTGATTCACTTGTTCCGTGGTCTCGGGATTGACGTTTAAGTTGCTAGGTATATCCGCCAATTTGGTCTTTACGTTCTCCCAGAGATTTTCCAACTCGGGGGTTTTGGTTTTGATCTACAAATAAGCCGCATCAACCTTATATCTTCTGTCACGTTTTCGGAGTTTCTTTTTCCGAGAGTAAATCTTATTTATATTGTAAAAAAATTAAAATATTTAAAAATGTTGTTTTAAAATGTATGCGTGTATACAGGTAATATGGATGTAAAAAAATTCTTGAAAGAACCTTCGAAAGAAATTTGACTAAATAACGTGGAAAATATGTTTTTGTTTATATTTATTAATAAGCATTTCTATGTATAATTGTACTACAATATTTTCTAATAACGTAATGAGTTGAGAAACTGTTATATCAATTGTTATAACATTTTGTGTTAATATATAGGAGTACAAATTACACACATTATAAAATTGTATATTTTTTTACTATATTTCTCTTGATATTTATATATCTATCCTTTTTTGACTGTTTCTTGTAATTCGATTTAGAATATTCGCTGAACTTCTCTTACTAATTTTTCTTCGAAATGCGAATAATATTTCTCTATTCTAGAGAATTAAGCAATAAATTTGCTTTTAATTTTGAAAATATCTATAGCTTTTTTTATGTATTACTTTTCAGACGAAGTCTTTGTGTGTTGTAACTGCAAACAAATAAATTATAGTCTTTTAAAAATTTTCCATTGCAAATATAATAAACAAAGTATACAAGCACAAAAGATAGAACGTCGATAAATATATATTATCCAATGAAAAGTAAATAGAGTCTTCAAATTAGATCTAAAGAAACAAAATAATCTTTCTAAGTGCGTAAACATTTATTTTGTTTGATTCGATGTTATAAATGTATTTAAAAGAAGCAAGTATGTATATGTAGTGTGTAGTGTACGCGTATAACGTATATAAACATATATACGTATATATATATATACATATATATATATAATTAGTTTACCTCATCAGTTACGTTCTTCATGAATGATTGAATGCTGTTGGCCAAATTGCTGCTTTGTTCTTTTATGGTGTTAGCAATTTCTTCCTGATTGGGTAAATGCAACAGGTCCTGAAGCTGAGCACCCAGAGAGGCGATCTGATTTTGAGCCTCTCTGATCTGATCGGACAATTGGAGAGGTTGTGTCTCAGTCTGCTGGGACTCGACATTGCTGGCTGGCAGAACTTTGCTCTCGGCCGCGATTACGACCAGAGCTAAGATCACTACGGACAGGCACTTCATCTCGCTTGATGTTTGTCTTCTTTAAACGATTAGAAAACGACTGATGTAGGATGAACAACGTAGTATCTTTTATAGCCGCTTCTTATCGAAGAGGGCAAAGTGCTTATTATCGACAGCGACAACAACAACCCACGTTTTTATGTGTCCGCTGCAATTCTAAAAAAAAAAAAAAAAAAAAGAGCTGTAACTCTGTATCTACATTGACTTCGCTAACGAGATGCGCTTCAGCATTCCCGGAAATTGAATAATGACAATTCTAAAGATTTTAAGTATTCTCTTTATTCCACAATACAACATATATTGTGTTGACAGAATCGTACACACATATGTTTAACGACGGTAAAAAAGTTAAGAGTATTTACTGAAAAAGTAAATGCACAGTTTATACGTATGCAATAATTACATCCATTATATAATACTTATTACGACATTATTACAAATGAGATCCTTAATTTGCTTTAAAAAGTTATTATATATATATAATTATTATATATAATTATATATGTACATATGTATAAAACTATTTGTAAATTATTTTTCACTTCAAATAGGAGAGTTTACATAACAAGGATAACATTTCATATTTCTCATTAATATTTTGTTCATGTTAATATCTTTTTAGGTTTGTAAATTTAATATTAATAAATCAGTTTTACGGCTTGTAAGAGCTATGTTAGAGTATTTGTTTTTAAAAAAAGTGATATAGTCAGCAGATAGGCAACAAATTCACCAAACCGTGACAGATCCGGGGTCATCTGCATTCATATTGAGCTATATAATCAACAATCTGCTAACACTATCTGATGACAAATTGTCAACAAAATCCTAATAGATTTGTTAAACGTTTTTTCTTCTTTTGATTTCAGCATATCTATTTGATTTTTCCGCTACCAATTCACCGTCAAAATTGCATCTAACAGATGTCAAGTTTTAAATACATTATGTTTATCGACATTGCATTTTTGTTCATGAGTCTTAAAAAAGTAATTTAATAATAATAAATTTTCCATCAAATCTGCCACCTTTGTGAACAAAATTTAGTGCAAAAATCTATTTTTGACATTTGAAAATCAAGTTTGTGATATCTTTTTATCTATTTTGATACATATACAGAGACCACACATAAAGAAACTATTAGATTAATAGAAAACAGATTTAAAAATGTAAAATATATAATAATTAGATAAGCAGATTTACAATATATTCGCTCACACAAAAATACAAAATTTCACATTTTATATTCTCAATCATATACAGAAAAAAAAAACATATTACAGAAAAAAAAGAACATATTATATTATTTTCTCATAAGTTTTTAATTTTCTCTCCAAGAGAAGTTCAGATTCATTCCAAATGCATAAGATGATAAGAGCGTTTTATCGCGTAGACTTGTTTTGTATTCTGATTTATTTGATTTATAGGAACGGAAAGAAAGGATCGGAAACAAATTTCCTCTCTAAGATAAACATTTAATCATTGAATGTAACGAGCAACATTAAAAGCTTTTATCTTTTGTTTTTAGTCTAATAATAAACGTACTTGTAGAAATATCCCCAATAAGGTTCCTGTGTGATTTAATTCAAGTAAAATTACAGAATTGTTTTATCTGTATGTGTATCTATATATATATATTAACTTATTTCAAACATATATTTCTACTTTATCAATATACAATTTATAGAGACAACTTTGTTCTTATACAATTTGTAAATTTGAAAAGAGAAAGATGAATATACTTTCGGTGTTATTGCAAAAAAGAGAGATCGTGGTTCAAGGGGAGATCAAAATTATCACTCTCAATGAAGATCCGTTTTCGCTTCATGAGACATTACATCAGCTCGATAAAGATATGCTCCAGACAAATTCACATTTATTTTGTATATCTATATATTCACACACACACACACATAGGTTTGGCTTTGCGATAACGTCTAGTTCACACTTTTTACATACGAGGGTTAAAGATTAACAAGTCAAATATATACTTAGAAAGTACACACACACTGTTTCTTTCCGCAAATTCTGTTTTTTTCTTTTTCTATCTGTTTAATCCCTTCTTTTTTTCTCTAATTTTGAATGACAATGTTAATTCGATATGTCTCATACACACACATTATTAATTGTTTCTAACTTCGAATATCAAACTCACGTGTGACATATTGTTTTTATATTAGAAGTCCACTAATTTATTAGTCTTGTATAGAAATAAATTGTGTGCCTTCTGTATATTTCAAAATAAATAAAAAGATATCACAAATTTGATTCGCAAATGTCAAAAACAAATGTTTGCAAATTTTCTTCACCAAGGCAGCAGAGATTTGATGCGAAAGTTATTATTATATTAATAAATTAAAAACAAATAATGTAATGTTGATTAACTTAATTATATTCGATTCAATTACACAAACAAGTTTATATTTGTTTTATACTACAATGGGATTTATATAATTTCTTAAGATGTCGAATTATTTGTTGCAAATGCACGTTATAGTTAAAAAAAAAAAGTTTATTTCAATTCATTTCTAACTTACGTAATGTATATAAATACTTATATATTCCGAGTAATGAAACGCTTATGTAACATCTTATTGGCAATAGTAAGGTATATATGGCTGAATATTGTCGATCGCACGCAAGTTGAAAGTCATGACCTAATTGACGTGGATATTATATGTCCGCGAAATATCGTTGAGACAAATACATTTTTTTTCTGTTTTCCCGATATATAAATTATTCGCACGCAAAATGTTCAAAAATATAGAATATTTATGAGCATTTGGTGAATTAATTAAAGATTGGTGTAACTACTGCTGATTATCTTTAGATAGTAGGTATACAACACGACATGAGAAAAATGTGGAATAAATTTATTAAACAAACATGAGTTTTAATGTAATTAGACTTTTTTATTTTAAAACATTTTTTTACATTATTTTTTTATACACTGAAATCAAAATCAACACTAATTATGTTTATTTTATTTTTCTTTTCGGTAAATGCGTAGTTTTGATGAACGTCGTGTCATAAGTCATAATTTGTAGAGGATCTTGCTACCTAAAAACAAAAGTAAATACGTTACTCACATGAAATTACAGTTAAATAAACGGCAGATTGCGACTGTGTTCAGTTAAAAATTGAAATATGCTTAAATTTTCTACTTTTTGCGAAATGTCAAGCTGTTTAAATATTTGTGAAATTTTGATGATCTTTTAATACATAAACAGAAATATGCGCGGCGTTTTCTCTGAACACGCATCAACTTCGTATATTACTTTATAAGATAAATGTGTTCACACACGTACAAAGAGAAATTGTTCCCAGAAGCCTTAGTTAAGAATCACTGATTGCATCATCCAAGTTTTCCGTGACTTCCTCCGTGATGTCCTTGGCATCTTTACCGATCTTGTTCTTCAAGTTGTTTACATTATTTTCAATCTTCTTTTTGATATTCTCACTGTGATTTTTGAGATTCTTTAGTGAGTCTTCCATTGCAATTCCTAAATCTTTGGCGATCTTCTCGACCTTTTCTTTAATGATATCGATTATTTCCGGAATGTTTTTAAGTTTTTCCTTCACTTCTGTAGCAAGCTTCTCGAGCGTTTCTTTAAGATCATCTTTGACGTCCTTAGCTTTTTCTTTTATTGTCTCAAAGACTTCTCTAAAATTGCCGTCGAGTTTTTTAATTATATCTTGAGAATTTTCACGCAACTTCTTTAATGTTTCGTTGGTACTTTCTGTGATCTCCTTGACCTTATTCTGAATAGATTGCATTGAATTCTTTAATTGTCCTTCGATCTTCACAATAATATTTTTAAACTCGTCGGCATTAGCGAGAATATTTTCCTTTAACTTATCTTTGATGTCTTTGATTTTTTCTTCGGCATTTCCCTTAAGATTGCCCAAAAGATCTTTAGATTTGTCTAAAAGATCTTTAGATTTGTCTTTCACTTTGTCTCCAATGTCTTCAAGCTTTCCTTTAACATCTCCTTTGATGTCCAGAATAATGCGTAGAAGATCTTTAACTCTTTCTTTTATCTTCTCACTGATTTCTGTCGACAATTCATTAAGCTTTTTTAAAACATTTTTAATTTCCTCTACCAGTTTCTGAACCTTGCTCTTCATCTCGACTATCAATTTTTCGGTAACTTCTTTTAACTTACTAATTTGGTTTTCTAATTTGCTTTCAATTATTTTTATGTCTTCCTTTAAGACGGCAATCTTTTCTACCAACTTTTCTCTCAATTTTCCTGTGGCCTCTCTGGCTTTGCTTTCAAGTTCTGTAACAATTTTTTTAGCCTTCTCTTTAAAACTGTCGCGTATTTTGTTAAGCGGATCTTTCATTTTTTGAGCGATGTCCGTAATTATCTCTTGCATCTGACCGACGGCTCCTAATCCTTTTCCTAACACTTCTGATCCTATTCCTAACAGCTCGTCCTTTATCTTGATGCTTCTATCCCCAAGTTTAAGTATATTCTTACTTACGTCATCGACATTCTCCTTGACTCTGTCTTTTAGTTTACCTCCTACATGTAAAGTAGTGTCTTTGGTTCCCTTTAAAATGTTTCCGATCGTACTGAAACTTTGAGCATCTTCATCTTCTGTCTCATTATCTGATTCGTTGACATCTTCGTCGTCTTTCTTTGAATTCTCCTCTAAACGTTTGGCTATTTCTTCTTCAAGATCTTTTAAATGTTCCTCGAGGT